>NC_054403.1:27769811-27887311 GCF_017976425.1 Toxotes jaculatrix
CCCTGATTCAACACGACAGAGTCCCCGTTCACACAGACAGTCACAGTGCAGAAGAGTTCGACTGTTCAACGTTTGGTTCTGTCGAAACCGTCAAGTGAATTTTTTCTTTTTCTGCTGTTTGTAAAAATCAAACCAGTCGTTCCACCTGGACGCTCAGACGGCAGCCAACAGTCCAGGATACAACAGGTAAGACAGGTGTGAAGGTGTGTGCTCACAGGTATACTGCATGTCTCTGTGTGTGTGTCCTGTCCACACATCCTTCAAGTTGTTCGTCTCTGACAACATCAGAGCCAACTTTTTCTCTGCTGCTGCTTTTAATTACACCTTTTTAATTTATATTCTGATGATCGAGGCAGTTTGAAATGAGAAAAACCTTGAAAAGACTTCACCCTGTCATGAATTAGCTTTTTATTTCAAACTCCTCCCATTAGAAGTTGAATAAAAATCTAGTTGTGGATAATAAATGCTTTCTAGCCATTAGTGGGATGTTTGACGCTCCTTCAGCGGCAGGATTATTGTGTGGCGTGCCCTTGGTTTTCAGCTGTGTGAGTGTTCACAGAAAGAAACCTGTGCCACTTCTAAATGGGAAATGAAAACACACAAAGGCAGGTTTTTATTTCCATGTTTATCACCTTGAGTCTGGATCAGTGGCGGATGAAAACATAAAGCAGAAAAGAACAGAAAAACAAAACAGAAAATATAAACACACACACACACGGACAAACACACACCTGCGTCTCTCAATTTTTTTCCATGAGGTGAAAAGCCCGGTTGTTGTTGTTTTGCTGTTGAATCAGTTTTCTGACGCCCCATCATTTTTCTCTGTATCACTGACAAAATACATATCAGAGAAAATAGCTGCCATGTTCCTCCTTTCAGCAAAACAACAAAAAAAAGTCTTTTTGCGGATCTGAGGTGTTCGAGTTCAATTTCCAGTTTATTTGTAAAAGCTCAATTTTTGCTCAAATGCAATTTTTAAAGCGCCTCACACAACACTTTTAACCACACAAAACGCTTTAAACAAACACATCCAGGAGAGGAGGGAATAAATGAGATGGCACCGAGCGGGCGGGTCGGTGATTCCAGGCACAAAATGGAGCTTCATCGCTTTGTCTCAAAAACTTGCAGCAGTGGATTCAAACCTGATGGTTTGATGATCGGGCTCCTCTCATCTCTGCCTGTGATATAATGAACTGCTTTAGTGCCCGTCCACTCAGACGTTTCATCCGTTACAGAGCACAGAAATAAGTCAAGGCGAGGGTCGTGGAAATCAAAACAAAAAGCTAAAAGACGCTGAAACACTTTGTCCTTCACCGCTCATTTCTCTTTTTTCTGCTTCATTTCAGCAAGAAGCGAAGAAGAAAGAAGAGAATCGAGAAAAAAGTCAGAGTGAATTTGGGGGGAAAGAAACGCGGTGAAGGACGTGACAGCGTCAGATCTGAGGGGTTAAACGTGAGCACAGGTGCAGCCAGATGTCTCGAAGGTGCAAAGGGTAGCTTCACCCTGAGCCGGGCTGAGATGAAGGAGGCGAGTCGGTGCTGACCAAACATCTGCTGAGCTCTTGTCAGACGTGCACAGTGCAGCCAGGTCATTACGAGCTTTACAAAGCAGGAGTCAAAGCCATAAACTCTGTGAAGGTCTCAGAGAACAGGATTGATGTGGTCCAGGGTTTTTTGTTCACCTGACAGCAGCAGTTTGTCTCCTAACTGAGCGCAGGAAGCTGCAGCAGTAATGGACCAAGCTCCCAGTCTGACTGCTGCTGGCTTCACATCAACCGATCATCACGTCAGACAGTTTCTCCTCCATCAGGCTCGACTGCCAATCCGGAACAAAACACAGTCAGATGTGCCAATTAAAGCTGCCATTTCCACTGCTCCCGTCTGCTGTGTTCTACCTCAGAGAGAAACCCCATTTATTCATTTATTCACATTTCAGGGTAGCACCTGGAACCATGAATGGATTAAAAAAACATCCTAAACCTCAGAGACGGAGAGACACGGCATGATCCCTCTTTCATACCGTACGAAGGAACTCTGTCTTTATTTATTACCCACCTTTATTTCATTCGCTGGATCAAAATGTTCTGTTATTCTCTTTCCAGCTCGTCAGACGACGCAGACTTCTGATCAAACTTTTAACCAACTGATCAAAAGTGCTTTTGAGGCTCTTTGCACCATTTTGATGAACTCGTGTTAAGAATTCTTTTCAAGATTTTTTTTTTTTTTTTTTCCAAATCACTCGCCGGCTTTGTCTCCTGAGGGAATCAGATGAAAACAGCAACACTGTGTACATCCCAGCAGCTTCACTGACTTGTGTCTGAACGTACAGCTGCAGGCAGTTTCACCACAGAGGACTTACAAACACAGCCTCAGCGGGGAGCGCTGTGGAAAACAGAACCAAGACGTAGGTGAGTGGTTCCCAACATGCGGCTCGAGACCCTTCCAAAGGGTCACTGGATCCACAGATCAGGAGATATCAGAAGCAAAAACATTTGTGCTGCATAAAATACTTTTTTTTTATTTTACTGAGTGAAGGTTCAGGGTCCTCTTCGGCCGCAGAAGTTGGTTTCCTTTTTTCTTTTCTATTTCAAACAGAAATGTGGGGTTTATTCAGAAAAAGCCCGTGTCGACAGAGCTCGACAGAAAACACTCACCTGCACTTCCACTGCAGCTTTTCAAGAGGTGCTGCGTTGGTATGTGTTCAGTTAAAGGCTTTGTGAGGGTGGCGGAGCATTGTGAACTGGCTCCAGCATTTTAACGCCAGTGACACTGAAGAGAAATATGCAAAATGCAAAATGCAAGAGATATGAACATGACAATCATACACACACACCCTGCAGGGCCCCCACAGCTTAACACACTTCTAAAACAGCCAGACACCAAAAACCAAGAAAATCATGGCTGCTGGAAACGCTGTGCATCTTAGCATCATCATCATCATCATCATCATCATCATCAGCTGGCAGCACTGGCGGCAGCTCTGTGCACACGCAGGGAAACAGGTGAAACATGTTTTAGCTGATGCCCGGCTCTTTAACTTCTCACCTGGCTGCAGTGATGCAGGAGTGTACTCCAGGGCGTGTCGGTACACTGTGACATCACCGCTGGGTGTGGTCACAGGTGCGTCACGGTTGCCCTGACCGTGGTGTGAAACATCTGTGGAAACAAACATGTAACCACCTCCACTCCCGTCATCAGCTCCAGCTTTGCATCCAGCTGAGTGTCACACAGGAAACATGTTTCCTGACACAGTTTACTGAGTCAGTGTGACATGTGACCTGCACAGTAACTGTGTGATCGCTCATTATCCCGGGAACTCTCTGCTCCTCTGCTCTCCCTGTCCTGTCACCGACATGAGGACCCTTTCACTCCATACCAAAGCTTATCGTGGCTGATAATTGCCTCTCATTACCTCGACATTTATCTGCCTCCCGTCTCCTTAACGGGATAAAAATCAATCAATGGCCGCTCGTCTTAACGGCCCTGCTGCTGAAGTCACAGAGAAAATGGCGAGCGGTGGTGGCGGCGGTGGGCTGGGGAGTGGATTAGGGCCGCCGCCCGGAGCTACTGTGATGACACCATACAATCCTAATGGGCTTCTTCACGCCGCGCTCACCTAATCACCCATATCAAACCCTCTCACAGAAGAGCCTCAGCCTCTTATTTATTTGATTTCTCTCACATTAAATTATATAGGATTTAGAAAAGGGATTAAATTTTTACACTTGTAAGAAGCCTTAGCCACTTAATTAAGGCAGAAAATAATACTGCAATTATTTTTGCAGAGGTTGAGAATGGAATTTTTATGTCCTCAGAGTATTTAGTTAATTATAATGTTGCACTCTGACTGCTAATTTCAGAAACTCAGAAACTTTCCAGCGCTTTTTGTTGTGAATGAGGGTTTTTTTCTCTCCGTCAATCCGCTGTGACTGTGAGGCCATTGTTATGCAGACTGTTGTTTATCAGTGCTGCTGCTATCTGTAACACAGCTCATCATTCACTGCCATATTGTTCCAACAAACAATGGATCCGTGTTTGCGGTGTGCAGTAAAGAAATCTGATTTACCGATCAATGCACTCGATGGTTTTGTCTCCCACACAATGAGCTGTGATGAGACTGTGACAAGCTGAAGGTGGAACAATGGCAGCCAGGACTTTTCTACTTTACCTGAGGTTTTTGGTTTTTTTTTAGCCTCATCTGCAAAAATAAAACAGTTTGTTCTCAAACTGTAACTTAAGAAACAACAGATCTGTTGAGAGAGTTTGAAGCTGCAGGGTGCACTGCAGAAACAGTGGAAGAGATTCATCAGGTCCACCTGCAGCTGGACCCTGGAGCAGAGGAGGGGAGGAGCATCACAACGTCCTGAGAGATACTGATACTATGATGTGAGGAGACTCCCTGCACCTGTAGGAGCAGAGCCTCATGACAACACCTACATTATTTACAGCAAACTGAGAGTTAAAGACACTCGGACAAATCAAACCTCAGCAACAAGAAAACTTTGTGTTAAAATCCTGCAGCGTGCTCTGTCCTCTGTGTTTCCACAGAGTGAAAACAGCAACAACAAACAAGCAGTGGCTCATACACAAAGTGTTGAAACATACACAGAGATGTAAAGGCAGCCGTCTGCTCGCTGCAGCGTTCTCATATCCAGCCTGCAGTGTGTGATCACGGGGTTTCCTGCGTCCTGTGGATCTGGCTTCAGTGTTTGTTTCTTCACAGGGCCGAAGGCCATCGGCACCCAGCTCTCTTTGTCTACTCCTCCCATGAGACCCACTTACATGTATGGAGAGGAGTTGTTGTTTGTGTTGGATAAACCAAAAGAAGGAAAAGACCCCACCCCACCCCCAGTCCCCACCCTCAGCTCTGCTTTGATTGACAGCTAAAACAGGGGGAGTAAAGGTAGAAGAGTAATCCCTGTGGTGCTTCACACTCTGACAACTTCTCCCTTCTAACTAACTTTTCTTACGTCTTCTAACAAATTACAGCCATTCATCGCTGCAGAGAACAAGAAAAACAAGGTGTGTTTGTTTGTGAGAGGTAAAAATGAGTCTGGATCCACAGAGCGTCCACTCGTCCGTCCTCGGTCATGCCTGTCACGCCGCCGCTGAAGCATCGCCCTCCGTCTTGTTTGTCTCTGTGACGTCGGCTGTGGATGGATGAAGCTCGGCGCTCAGGAGGCCCCGTCGACTCAGGTGAAAAGTTTCCTTCGTTAGTCACAGTTGGTTTTATTTTTCCACAACAGGAGGAAGCGTGATCGAGCAGTCGGGGGAGAGAGGGAGGGAGGGTGAGGAGGGGAGGAAGGCTGATATTGATGAGAGGCTCGAGCCACCCTCCACCTGGGCCTCCTCCTCACAGTTCACGAACGAGGTGCTCGCTGCCGTGAGGCGTTCAGGGGCTCTGACAGGATGAATGGAAGCGATCGTTCGTCTCTGCAGCCGTCGTGATGAGGAGTTTTTCTCACATCATGAAAACCCCAGAAAGAACGAGAGAAAGAGACAGAGAGAGAAACTGATGGATAACAACTTATCTGCTGGAGGCAAACTACAAATGAGAAGCAAAGGAAATACTCTGCATGTCTTTGGACATAGTTTTAGACACATTTCCTGACGGTAGAGCAAAATTAAGATCTACACTTGAATTTAAAAACGTTTGGTTACGCAGAATAGATTTTTACAAGCTAACCCAGTTTCAGGTAAAGAGGATTTTAGAAGTTAATGGGAAGGAAATAAATCTGATCACATCACATCAGGCTCCCTGCCTGAGTCGTCCGTTAACTCCAGGACCGGTTGTATAAAATATTTCTTTGAGTCCCACTGGACGTAGTGCCACTCTTCTTCTCTGACAAGTAAGAGTCAAGCAGAAGTCGTCCAGTCGCAGACCTTCTCCTGTCAGAGCTGCTGAGGCTGTCGTCAGAAAGAACAATCAAAACAGCGGAAACACTCACAGTCTCCGGCTCCCAGGAAAACCAGATCAGTGAGAGGTGATGGCCTCTGGTTTCTGGGATCCTGAGAGGGAAGTGCTGCTGGTGGACTACCTGGAACCGGGTCACACTCTTACAGGGGCCGACTACGCTGATCTCTTGAGAACGTTACAGGGGGAGAATCGGTCGCGGGAAGCTGAGGAGAGGAGTGCGACTTACATCACTAACTCACAGATAAGTGATCACAGTAGTTTGATTTTCAGGCCACAGATATTCCACCGTGAAAACTTCCCCCTCTGAACTGAACTGTATCTCAGTTCATTTGTGATCAGTGTTAAACTTTACGCCAGTAAACCTCTGTCGTCAGTGAAGTTTTACAGATGATGCTGATGGATGATAAACACCGTTTAAGTCGAGTCTCATTTCTTCACCGCAGGTTTAATGATGGCTACGCAGAAATCCCCCCAGCGCCGCTGAACTTTACTGAACTTAGAAGTGATTTTTAACAGCACGTTGATGTTTCAGCACCTGCAGCATCTCGGTGAGTCTCTGCTCTGAGCCGCTCGGCTCGCTCAGAGGTAAAAGAATCACAGAAAAGGTCACGAGCTGGACGATTGGCAGCTGGTATTTGCGGCGCAGTCAGCCTCCGCCCCGTCCACGCAGGCCCGACGTGTTACTGGGAGCTGCTGCCATGACACGAACAAGCACTGACTGCTGTACGCAGTGTTCTCCTGCCTGACAGACGGCGCTGAGGGTTTTGAGGACTGTGTCATTTTACATGAAACACCTCCTCCTCCTCGTCTCAGCAGAGGTTTGAATCTCAGATCACATGGAGCTGCAGAGAGAGCAGGCAGAGGCCGAAAACCTTTTCAGTTACATCCTGAACGGCCAAAGATTACAGGCCGTCAAAGTGCATTATGGGAAATAATGTACCCATTGATTAACTTCCTGTGAACATCAGCAAGGTATTTTAACTTTTCATTTTTAAAGGGGACAAACGATCTACCAGCCTCAGTGTTTACACATTATCAGAAACACTGAGGCTGAAGATTCGTACTTGACCTCGGAAACTGCATCGAGTGCAAAACAAGAATCTGTCGAAAATATCGGACGACATTTTTACATTTACTTCACTGCTTCACTGCTAATGATGAAAAACAAACAGAAGAGAAACAGGGAGAAAGAGCAAAAGGAGGCGTTGAAGTGATTTTAGAATTCACTTCTTTACAGACTTCAGCTGGTTACTCGTCTCCATAGAGTTTGATTATTAAACCGTGTTCATGGTCTGAGTCATGGGACCGGTTGTAACGAGCCGACCTCAGGACGGAGCAATGGCAGCTCGTTAGCCAATCAGCTCATGTTTTTTCTAGGCTAACAGTTTCCCCCCACTTCAAGTCTGTGTGCTAAGCTAGGCTAAACACATCCTGGACCTGTGCACCGAGCTGAGTGCACAGAGATGAAGCTGATTTCATCCCAGCAAATATCAGACAAAGGAAATCGTCTTCCAGCACGTTCCTCTGTCCCCCTCAGGACGTACCTCCTCTTTGTCCTCTTCCTGCGGGCAGCGGTCCCAACTCTCAGCCTGACATTTCTTTTCTCTTCCTCCCTTCTTACCCTCCTCAGGCTTCCTCTTTCTCGGTGACCCTGGTCGCTGCTCTCTGGCCTCAGAAATGTCATCCTGCCAGCGCCGGCCGAGCGTGCGACACTGTCAAAGACGCCGTATCAGCAGCGGGCGTGTGCTGACGCTTTGCACTGCTGTCATATTGAGAGGGGAAGCAGAGCGGCATGCTTTCACTATCGCCTGTAAAACTCAATCAAACCACCCGCCGGCTCTGAAGAGGGAGAGCGTCAGAGGTGGGCGCTGTATAAAGAGAGAGTCAAACGAAAAGCAGCAAGGCAGCTGGCAACTGGCCTTTTAACATCAACACATCCGCCCAGTAAATAAAAAGAGACAATTGTTTGGTCACATAACGATGGCGCTCACACACACACTCACACACTCACACTCACACACTCACACTCACACACTCACACACTCACACACAGTTGCAGTATGAGTGTGTTAAACGGTTATTTGCTCTGGCTGCCTGAGCCAATAGGATTTAACCAGCCGTGGAGGTGTGGACACACAGTGAGGTTTCGTCCACGATTAGACCGAGAGCTCAGAGCTGAGCCCAGGGATTACCTGACTGTGTGTGTGTGTGTGTGTGTGTGTGTGTGTGTGTGTGTTTGTGTGTGTGTGTGTGTGTGTGTGGTGTGCTTGTACCTCTGTCTTTGTGAGGACCAGTCGGAGTTATAGACCTAACAGAGTGAGGACATTTTGCCCAGTCCTCCCTTTCTGACACATCTTCAGGCCTGTTTGAGGCGTCAGACCTGGTTTTGGGTTCGGATCAGAATCAGGGTTTGGGGCCGGGGAACGTTAACGGTCAGTGAGCGTCTTCATAAAGACAGAAGTACAGGTACACGTGTGTGTGAACAAAGGTGACTGTGAGGTGGAGTCCTCACAGTCCTGCCTGCTCCAAAGTTTGTGATTTTCTCAGACTCTGCGGTTCATGAATCCTCCTCTGTGTCTCTGTGGGAGGTTTTTTCTGTTAACCAGATAAAACTGTTAAAGAAGAAAAAGAAAAGAGCAGGGGACACCAGTGTGTGGAAATAAGGAGGGCTGCCATGGAAATGAGAACTCACCACTGAGACTGAAGCGTGGAGCCTGAGTCAAACCCGGGCCGAGGATGTGACGATATTCATTCAGTTCAATGTTGAATCCTGGGTCGACAGAGCATTACGTCCATCAGCGGGGACGTTAGAACGCTGGTCTGTCACCATACTAATATTAACATAATCTAATATTAAGTAAATACAGTGTAGAACTGGTAGAACTGATGAGTAAAAGGGTGGATGCAGTGACAGGGCGCCGCCCTTCAGGTTCAGCACAGGTTTACAGAGCAGATCTGTTAGAAGGGTTTCGGATCAGGAGAGAAAATATGTGACTCAGTCTGGTCATGGTGTTCACTCTGCTGTTACATAAACAAACACACCTGAGTCTCACCTCAGACAGAGCCCAGTGTCTTTAACCTGCAGAGGGACGGTGTTCAGGTGTGTCCGCAGCTTTTAAATGTCTCAGAGCCCATGTTTTTCCATTCCCGCTGCTCGGGGTGAAAACAGCCTCAGAGGTAGTTTGAAGTGCTGTTACCTGCAGAAAGAGTTTCCTGTTACCTTTCACACGCCGAGATAATGAGAAAGCATCATTTCATTAAAGGTGACACGCGTCTCACTTCCTGCTCCCCTCGCGCCAATCCTCAACGCCACAAACACTCGCCTCGGGCTCCAACAGCCATTTCCTCCTACAACCATTTTAAAAACCTCTCCTCTCCGCCTGCCACCCCTGACATTTGGATTGAGATTACTTGTATTATTGTGGCGAACCCAATGCATTCTGGGTAAATATTGCAGGTTAAGGTCGCAGAGGGAGCAGCTTGTTTTACAAAGTGAAGCCGGAGGCTGCTGCCGCCTCACAAAACACACTATACCTTCAAAAACGAAGCTTTTCAAAATTTTAAAAGCAGCAGCTCGAACACTGATAAATTAGTAATAATATGTGGTAATGCCTGGTGTGTGTGTGTGTGTGTGTCTGTGTGTGTGTGTGTGTTTGCTACCACTGTGTACCATTTGTAAGTATAAAAAGCCTCTCGAACTTTTAAAAGCCTCGACAATAAATTAGAAATGTGATATAATAATTTCCACTGTACTGTTTGAGAGTACGTGGGCAAGGACACAGGTTGTGCTTCAGAGAGAGTGAACAGACTGTGATTATGAGCAGCTGAGAGGGAAAAACGTCTGTCGACCTCCTTGTTGTAACTTTGAGCCTGAGGTATTGGGAGCTGCTGACTGTGACGTCGTCTGCAAGGCCTCGCTTCTTCTTTCAGAAGGAAAGAATCATCAGACTCAGAAACCACCGCTGATTACATCTAAATAAAATCTGACACAAGTAATTAAAGTAATTAAAGGTGAAGTGTGTTCCAGACTCATCTGGTTTGGTAAAGGAGAGGAAGTGTAGCGGTCAGTGTTTCCTCTCATGGCTGCTGACTCTTCATACTTGTCTCAGGGTTTGATTTTTATCTGCGCAACACATCAGAACGGTTTCTGTCCAAACACCTGACACCTGCTGGAGCTGCCCGGTCTTCCTGCAGAGCACATGACCTCTGCATCCACAGGACGCTTCCTATCTGTGATCAGCCTGGAGCATCATGGGATGTTCTTTCCTCTCGCCGGTGAGTTCCTTATGGAGGATGTAGCTTTCTGTCACTGCAGGATCCACATAGTGATAAAACAGTGTGCGGGACAGCCTCGGGGTCTTTAAATGTAGACCTGGATCAGCTGGTCTCCTCTGTGCGAGTGTCTCACTGCACTGTGGAGCAGACTCCAACTTCACGTGTGAGTCTGGTTCACAAACACATGCAGACCACCATGCTGCCGTAGTCCAGCCTGCTCTGTAACATGTCTGAGTCCCACTTTGAACTGAGCGAATGATCCTCGGTGGAGCGGACTCCCCCGTGTGATCAGGCGGCCTCCGGTCCTGCTGCAGCTCCGTGGTCTCCTCCATGTTACGCTGCATCTGCAGGGGCATTAAATCCCCATAATCTATGCACATGATGAAAAATTTATTCTGATCTAAGACATAAACTGACAGGCTAATTGAACCATTTTGGCTCCTATGTTATTTCCCATAACCCCCCACTGCAGCGGCTGCTTCCCGACGCGCGGATCTAATTCCCCACTCTCAGACTGTTTTCTCATTCCTGCAGAATTAATGGATGGAAGTTAGTCACACTTGAAGATAAATGATGTGGGATCATATTCACCGCGCTGCACCACATAAATCACATTTGCATTGGCTTCAGTGAAACACATCTTCATGGAAACCACATCAGCATTAAGATGTGATCCACTGTTTTCTTCACTCTGACTGTTTCACATTGTTTCCAGGTGACAGAGTCGGGTTAACTCAGTGACTTATCTCTCTTGTTGCCATAAAATGTGGAAGCTGGAATTCCCGCCACTTTGAAAAGACACTGCATTTGCTGCGTTGGCCACAACCCCACAACTGAGGCATCACAAGAAAGTCTAGGATGTCCACTTAAAAGGACAGTACGATTGAGACAGATTCTATAAATGATATTTTGGCCTAGGGCTCTCAGACTCATGTCTCAGGAGGTTAATTCATCAGTGATCTTTATTATTCTTATCATCAGTATTATTGTTCAGGTTGCTGCAGACACAGCGATAGAACCAGTTCCTGCTGGTTCCATAGCTGCGTCCTTGGAGGGAAATACTTCAGTGTTGTGTCTTTGCTCCCACACACTGTGCTCAGGGGTCAGAGGTCAGGAGCTTTGTGCAGGAGGGAATCATTGTGTTGCTCAAGGACACTTCAGCGGTTGGTGGGGGTGTATGCTTCAGTGCATCATCTGTTTCCATCACAGTGATAAAACCAGAGTTTTCTCCTGCTGCTTCCTCGGTGACACAAAGCTTCTGTAATGAATCAGTGAGAGCAAAGAGGCAAATTTGATCTTCTTTCATCTCTCCCTCGCTCTTCTTCTGCATCGCCATCTTTCCGCGAGTGTTTTCCCATGAAGAAATAATTGGCTCAGCTCCCCGTCCCCCGGGAAGTCACTCATTTATATTCTCCCACATAAACACACACTCACAGAGGGCCCCTCCACTCAGACCCCCGAAACAGGCTCCTTCTTCTTCTTCCTCTTCTTTTTTCCCAGAGAAACTTCCCTTCGCCCTCGCCGTCAGCAGCTGGCCAGCAGCTCTCACTGTACTGGAAAAAAAAATCAGAACATTTCTTCCCATAACTCCCTCCCCCAAGTGCATTCTGGGATCAATCCCAGCAGGCCGCAGCTCCTGGAGGTCCCTGATCGCTCGTCATGGATCTCTTTTGTTCTTCGTGCACACTGCTGCAGATAACGGCCTCCCAGATGAGTTCACTTAAAGCAGGCGTTTTACCAGCACAGGGCACAAATGTCTTTTATTTTTAGACACTTATTATTTTTACACTGTAAAAAATCTTGAAACTGCATTAATTAGATCTCCTGTTTTAACAAACATGCACACATAAACACGCTACCTACACGTGTGAAGATGTCGTTTTACCAGCTTTCCCAGATGCTACCACCTACATCAGAGTTTAGAGAAACAGCTCGGTGCTGTTCTGTGGACGGGGCTGGATTTGGGGAAATTTGCCTGAGGTTGCTTTCGTCAGACTCAGTTTGTTTGTTCGTCATCATCCACAGAACTGTGAAATGTGCTGATCATAATGTCTGATCATGTGACCTGTGTACAAACAGGGCTGCTGCAGTTTGTTTTACACATGAAGACTTTTGTTTTTTTTTTATTTTCCTGTGTCCTTTAACTTTCTTATTTGAGCCACTTTTTACACTGATCCCAGTTCAGTCACCTACAGTCTGACAGCAGTGGGCAGGTTTTTTTTTTCAGTGTAGATGTGTGTGTGTGTGTGTGTGTGTGTGTGTGTGTGTGTGTGTGTGTGTGTGTGTGTGTGTGTGTGTGTGTGTGTGTGTGTGTGAAGATAAAGAACTCTTCCTGCCTCTCTGTGTGTTCGATGAGTGGAAATGTTCTGCTGCTGGCTTCCTGCATGCAGCTGAAAAAGCAGCCTCCAGCCATTTTCTCCACCGTTATTCTCCCCGGCCATGTTTTTACACACACACACACACACACACACACACACGCACACACACTGCACTGTAATGATGGCTTTTTCCCTCTTCGCTGTGTTTAAATAGACTCTGATGCAGCGTGTCGGGATAGAGATGCATGAAATCTGATTATTTTACTCATCACACTGTCACTTTGCCATCGGCTTCATGAGTATATTTACATGCAGACTGGATCACAGTTAGGGGTCTTTGATCATATTTACACATAACACAGGGGAACCTGATAATGTTCTCAAGGTTTTACTGGAGCTTCCCGTCATGTCAGCGTCAGGCAGCGTTCACACACAGAGGCAGACGGATTTCCACGAAGCAAAGAGACGCAAGGTTAATCCATTCATCTAAAACTTTAACTTGGTTATATATAAGCTGAGTGATACACCTTTGACTGTCTGCTACCAACAGGTAAGTGTGTGTGTGTGTGTGTGTGTGTGTGTGTGTGTGTGTGTTCAGGTCTGGGCATGGTAACCTGCTTTCCTCCTCTCACCAATTCCCCTGCACACCTGCAATCAATCGCCTCATCAATAGCACCTGAAGACAGCTGTATAAATAGCAGGCTCTCCACTCTGTTCCTGGCTCGATGGTTCCTCGTGCTCCTGCTGTAACACGTTCAGTTCCCTGTTTTCCCTCATGGTTCTTTCTCTTCCTGCGCCTCAGGTCCACACTCCCTGGTGTCCTGTCCACCCTCCACACTCAGTGCCTCGTGTGTCCACCATCTCTGAGAGTATCTGCTCAGCATTCAGCTCTGACTCTGGTTCAACCTGAAACCCACAGACACACACACACACACACTACTCAGTACAGTACCAAATGTGTATTAATCCGCCGCAGGAAATAGTCCCCAACAAATTTCCTCTTCTTACATCTTCTGTAACCAATGAGCTTGAAGCTGTGAGCTGCAGACAGAGAGGTGAAGTCAGACGACTTGTTGGTTTGGGTCTGAGCTTTGTTGACACTAATAAAAACATATAGAACCACAATATACTGACATCAGTTTCTTTAACTCGAGCTTAGACCTATTCAGTCAGGACCTGGTCTTCCTCAGTGTTTCTGGACATGGTCTTCCTCAGTGTTTCTGGTCCTCCTCAGTGTTTCTGGTCTTCCTCAGTGTTTCTGGTCTTCCTCAGTGTGTCAGGACCTGGTCTTCCTCAGTGTTTCAGGACCTGGTCTTCCTCAGTGTTTCTGGTCCTCCTCAGTGTTTCTGGTCTTCCTCAGTGTTTCTGGTCTTCCTCAGTGTTTCAGGACCTGGTCTTCCTCAGTGTTTCTGGTCCTCCTCAGTGTTTCTGGTCTTCCTCAGTGTTTCAGGACCTGGTCTTCCTCAGTGCTCTTCAGCGCTCTCTGTAAATCTTCAGTCATGAGTGTTGCTCAGAGGCTCTGTGTCACGTTCAGCTTACAACAGCTGCTTTTCAGATCCACCTTTCAAACCTACAGATGGAGAGCGACACTTCAAACGTGGGTTTTCGGCTAAGTCGTTTTTTTGTCGGGAGCTGTAATCAGAGATCTGATCTGAACTTTAGGGAATGGTTTCTATGAAGGCCGATATCAGTCTGAACATCAATGGCAGCAGCAGCTGATTCTTCATGGAAGTTTAAAGCCTCAGTAACCTTAAACTGAACTTTGAAAATGAGTCATTGAAGTGAATTCAGTCAGTTTGTGTTCGCAGTGAAAAGAGGAGCACAAGAGGAGCCACTTCATCTGCCACAGCTCATTATTCACACACGCTCATTAATATGTGAGCGCGCTGAAATGACTGGCAGAGTATCTGAGCCTTTCACCGCTGCCTGTTCACAGGGCTTTCACTCAGCTCTGCTAAAGGAGGATTAAAAACATGACCAGAGTTAAATGAATTAACAGGCAGGGAGACGAGACGGCTCTGCCTCGACCAGCCTCGGTGACAGCACTCGGGTAAAAAACTAAAATCAGTGCTGGGAGCGTTGCCTGTGAAATAAAAATGAAAGTGGAGAAAAGAGCGCTGACAGTTGTGTGTGCGAATCAGATGGATGTCTTACACTCCTTAAAAGCTTCAAAAGATTTCGTAAGATTAGAATTCAGAGCTGAAAGAGACTCAAAGGCACAGAGGAGGAGAGTGAAAGAGGAACTCAGACTCTCCACTTTTCCGTCGTCCAGCACTCGACCTGATGAGACCTTCCCGTTGGCTGTTGTCCAGGTTTTGACTCCTGACGGTGCAAATGGACTCTGACCGTCCGTGTTCACCCGTGCGGACACTGTGACGTCACTCAGACTCACGGCCCGCTCTGGGTGCTCATGCGTTCAAATGGATGAAGTGAATTCGATTACGATCTGAGCGCGATGGCAGTGAACACACTGACACGTTTCTGTCATGTCACAGAGCAGAGCCAATCAGCTCGCTCTGCTTTCTACTGATTCATGAGGTTTGGCGGGGGAGTGTGTGAGTGTGTTTCCTGTTAATGGGAAAATCGCTTTGTTTGCCTGTCGGGGGTGAAGACCCTGCGATGATAAAACGACACGTTTTCATGGTTACAAGTCGCAGAAGTTCACATGCAGAGACACTGAGGAGCAGTTCAGAGAGAGCAGGACTCCAGCTCCTGATAAATACTGTCATTAAACCTCAGAGACACAGACGGACTGAACAGGGAGGCTTCACTGCTGCTGCTGCTGGGTTATAATTAAGGGAGAGTTCAGAGGAGGAGGAGGTGCTTTGCCTCCTTTTCTCTTTTCATTCCCTCTCTCCATCACTCCGCCTGCTCCACAGGAGGCCGGACTCACCGTATTAACATTTACATTAGGACTGAGGAACAAACCGAAATACAGTTTTAGCGCCAGCCAAAGTGTGTGTTCACACAAAGCGGCCCCCTGAACCTCGCCACCCTCCTGAGTCAGGGTTCTTACTTTTATACACGCTTGGAAGATGGGGGTGGCGGCCACACGGCGGCGGGTGCCAGCTCCTCCTCCCAGCTGGCTGGACTGACCCCAACATGGCCGCCATGGCCGAGGCTTCTTCCCGTCCTACCTGGGCAACCATGCTGAACCCCTCAAACTGTCAGCGGTCAGAGAGGCCGAGGCGCCACGCCGGAGGACGCACGCTGACTTTGGTGCTGACTTCATCAGGATTTAAGTTCAGCAGCGTTTTTTAAAATAACATTTCATTTTTCTCTTTCTTCATATTTTGCACAGTTTTATCTGAGTTGTTTTTATACCAAAGCTGTTGTGTATTTTTGCTTGTTTGTTTGTTTGTTTTGCCTCTTTCCCCTGACCTCTGACCCCTCCGCCTGCAGCCATCCTCCTCTGCAGCAGCATTACACACGGCTCAGCTCTCTGAAACAACAACATCACTGCTGACTGATGAGTGTTTGCTGGCCACAGAGAGGACCGTGGTGTCGGCAGGAACATCAAGGAGCGAACTCTGATTTCAGAGGGAAACACGGTGGCTAGAGGGGGAGGAAGAGGGGAGGAAGGGGAGGGATTCAATATATAGGAAGTGGCATATGTTACCCGTGGGGTGTTTCCATCTGTGCTCCCTCTGCCGGGTTAGATATTATATGCTGTAATTCAGCTGGGGGAATAATTGACCTGTCAACGGGTTCACGCCACCGGTCCCATCATTCGGCGGCAGCGGCAGGGAAGAGGGCGGCGACCGGCTTCGACTCAGCTCTGTTTCTGCAGATTGATACATCCTGTTTCCCCCTCAGAGGTCTAATAATGTTACTGCCGCTGCACACACACACACACACACACTAACACACACACACACACAAACAAACAAACAAATCTTCAGGAGCTGCTGAACTAAAACCACTTTTTTTCCCTGAAAAATAAAATTATCAGTGCTTGAACTCTGCCAATATTCAAACTACAGAGACGAGCAGGGCCCTAACACGTGTCCACGGGCCAAAGGTACGTGGACAGTCCTGGTTATCTACAGCCAGGTCCCCAAACCTGCTGGAAAGCCTGAAACCAGAGGAGTGGAGGCTGTTAAAGCAGCACAGTGATGCATGTTGCACAGTGCATGGCTGGAATGATCATGTGTCAGGGCATGAATACAGTTTCATGACAGAATCTTCTTTTAAAGATTGAAATTACGGTTACAGCAGATATGGATTTACAGTTTTTACTGAAGGTTCTTTACTCTTATTTTTCGTGTCTCACTGTCTGTTCTTTTTTCACTGTTGAATCTATTTTCCTGGTTTTCTAAAAGGTTTTGCAGTTGTAACATTCAGACTGTTTTTCTCTTTATTTATTCGATCAATCTGAATTTTAAAACAAACCTTAAAATGTAGATGTTACACTGACATTTTCCTTCAGTACCAAGGTTTTTTAACGTGAACTTTTCTCTTCCTTTTCTGAGCTTTTTTTTTTTTTTTTCCCTGTGAATTTTTTATGGGTGATTATCCTGTGTCCAACTCAGCAGGAACAAATATTTGACAAACAGCAACAGAGGCCGAATAATCCCACAGACTGGCATGCTAGCATACAGTATGTTTCAGAGGGGATCGTCCACGCATGGCTGCAGCTCGCCGTGACGCCGTCGCTGCAAATCTGTTCAGATAAAACACGGGAGGATTAAAACAGGACGACTCTTCGTCCTTGTTCAGGGTGTCGTCTTTGAGCAGGAAGCCGAACCTGTCAGCTGGTGGAGCGATGCAACGGTCTGTCGGGGCGAGGAGGGGGTCCTCACACACACACACACACCTTTATGTTCACATTTAACATCATCAGGCAGAACATCTCTGCCTCCTGCAGTTTAAAGCAGCTGTTTATGTTGCTTTAGGAGCAAAGCACCAACATATTAACACCGAACACCGAAACTGTGTAAAGACAGAACTCACAGCTAACGTCAAGGACGATGTGATTACACTCAGAATCAGACGCAGGCCTGGACTCACTGTAGGCGGCAAAAACTGATGCAAACTGACGAGTCGCAAATTTTTAAACGTTTTAAACGTGAGTGATAAAACTTTCCTCTGAACTCTGAAGCTGTTTGAATCAAAACTTTTAAAGAACAGTGTAAGAAAAGTGTGAGACCTGAGGAAAACATCAGAAAATCCTGTCGGCTCACACACACACACACACACACACACACTCAGATGCTGTGGTGCAGTGAACGGTGAGGGTCCATTGTGCAGTTGGATCATAATAACAGCAGCGTGTTCAGTGTGATGGGTCAGATTTCAGGCTGGTCGCCGAGCAGAAGGTCGACAGGCCGTTTCCCCTGAGACGCGCCGGCCTGACGCAGCAGGAGCAGCACAGGTGGGACAGCTAAACGAGTGATGGCCGGATTCCATTCAGCTGCTCGCTGTCACACTGCCGTGCCTTAGTGGGACACCTGAACAGAACAGAGTCACTGTTAATGTTTTCAGTAACACCTGTGCTTCTTCTGCTGTGACAAGTCAAACTGTTCTCGGAGACGGGGGCTAAAATTAGAAACGGATACCGGGGCAGGAAGACGTCCACCTGATGAGGATTACATCACTGCGTTTCAGTCCTCGGGTCCACGGCTCCGTCTGTCCGTGTCCACGCTCACTCAGTGAGCTACTGTTTATTTCTACCTCCGCTCGTACAGAGAGCCCCACGCAGCTCGGAGCGGGATTGTGTAACCCCACCCTGCTCGTTGGGTAGCAGTCAGAATAATGGCGGGCCGAGCTAATCGATGCTCAGACCGTGTGATTTATAGTGTTTGCTGAAATCAGCAGAACGAGCTGCTTCAGAGCAGCGAGGGGATTCTCTCGCCGGCTTCCCTCTCTCATACCGCGCTGCTCAGGGCTGTAATTGGATATCTGTACGAGGCTTCCAGGAAGTTTTCATCCGGGCTTTACCCTCAATGCACAGCTCTCTCCTTATAACCTACATTACTAATGGAGACAAATGTTGCATTGCATCCTGGGAGAGTTCTCTAATTGGAGGAGTAGGAGTGGAAACAGAGGAAAGAAAGGAAGAAAGCGTTTTCCACGGGACGCCTCGGCTGTTTGAATCCTGCAAATCCACAAATGAGAGAAGAGAAAAAGATGAGAGCAGCGGAGGTAAAACTGAGGCAGCTGCGTTTTCTGAGCCTTTCTAACCCTAACCCGCTTCATCAAACAAAACCGCTGCTGCTCTTTTGTCTGAACAGTAATATTTCAAAGCATGTTTCACTGCTGACCACGCCCAAACGAGTGATGTCACTCAGGTGTTTTAAACCAGCCGCCTCACCTGCAGTCATTCAGACTGCTGTTCTCTTCACATCACACACTGTTCTCGCAGAACATCCAGGGCCCATACACTTTACTGTCCGACTGTGGAAACAGTAGTTTGTCTGAGTCCAAGGGTGAAGGTTTGTTCAGGTGGCAGGTAAAAAGCTGAGCGGGCAGGAAACGGCGAACGTTCCTGTCAGAGTGTGAACATTTGTCTGTTTGCTGAAGGCAGAGCGTGTCGGTGTGAACCTGAAACTCAGGTACTCAGATGCAGCGACGGAGGCGGGAACGTCGTCTCAGTGTGAGTGAAAACAACACCCGGCCGATACAAGCTGCCACTGTGCTGGCCAGGTGTCGAGGAAGGCCCACAGGTAAAAGTGTGATTAGTCCCAACACAGCAAAGTGCAATGAGCCTGACGGGGGGGTGAAAGATTACATTACCACAGTGAGACGGTGAATCATTGCTGTGCAGAGCGTTTACGTCTAAAATAGCTCCTGAACTTGTCTAACTCCTGGAGGATGATCCGCTTCTCTGCTGTCTGCCCAATCAGTCATATTCCTTAGCCATGAAACAGGCGAATACACAGTTTTATACAGTTTTATAAAATAAAAAATCAATAAATAACATTTGGTTAACTCTCTGTTTTCAGATGGCAGACTTGTCTTTATTATGTGGTTTTGTGTAATTCTCTCCTCTCAGTGAAAGGGTGATGAAAAAGCTGCAGAGAGAAAGACGAGAAGACGAAGCTGAAAATAAAGGCTCCATCTGAAACATGGAGTCCACCGTGGTGCAGCAGCAGAGCTCTGAATTCTTCCGTTCGGTCCACACTCCCTGTAAAACTGCTCAGCTCAGCACAGTGACACGCCAAACTGTCCTCACCTCTGTAAAGTTTTACAACTGTGCCTCCAGTTAGAGAGAAGCCCTGCAGCAGGGAGTCAGGCAGCAGCTTCATCAAACAACAACAGAACCGACGCTTAGAAACGAAGCACATCCACACTCAGCTGCTGTAACACTGCACAACATCATCCTGAGGAAGAGACAATGAGCTCTGACTGCAAGAAGCTGACTGAACCCATTTAAATAAGTGAAGCATTAAATAACAAGGCATATTAAACTGAGATGAGAAACTGCTGCTCCGCTCAGAAATGATTATTAGACTTTTTTAACAGCTGAGCTCCTAGAAAAAGAAAAATACGTTGATGCTGTGAAGTCAGATGATCCGACAAGTCGCCAACAACCCAGCGGGTTAGACAACATGAAGGCAAACCACGCTCTCTGTAATCCATCACAGGCTCCTCCTGCTTCAGCTGCAGGGTGTTTCAGCCTGAAACCTGTTCCACTGTCATCAGAGTAACCAATACTGCTATTTACACCTCCTCCACCACCACCACCACCCAATGGAGGAGCCATACATTCATCATACTCAGGACTGATTTTGATCAAATGAATCCAAGACTTAGATTTTAGTCAGAATCTTCCTTCGCTGCTTTGGCAGGACGGCCATCGCCGCAAACATCATGTCAGGTTAAAGTGAACATCGGTCGCCTTCAGAGTTTAAGCAAAGCGCCGACTCCAAAGAGAAGAAGCCGAAAGGTTCGTGGCTTTGAAGTCAGTGTGTTTTCTTTGCAGTCTGGTGCAGAGACAGACAGTCAGAGGCTGTCTGAGTCTCACAAACAGCAGCCTCCGTTTGCGTCCTTGAGCAGATTAATCTGCTAAACTCTCCTCGCTGATCGCAATTAAGAGATGAGAAACTTCTAAAGCGCTCTCTCTCCACTCACATTTTCCCTCCCTCCATCTCCCCTCATCTCTCTCTCTCTCAGTAACAAGGCTCCGCTCATCCCTTCTTCTTACCTCTCTGATATCCCCCTATCTGCGTTCGCAGTCACACTGGGATAATTGTGCACCTATAATGGAGAAATTAGTCGGCCCTGAAATGAGCTTCTCTTTCCCCCTCTCTCTCTCTCTCTCTCTCACTCCCTCTCTCTCTCTCTCTCTCTCTCTCTCTGCTCTCAGAGAGGCTGAACGCCGCCACTTGGCTCGCTCTGCCACATCAAACCCTGACGAGCTGCAGAGGAGGAAGAGGAGGAGGAGGAGGGATCACCGCTGCGAGGCATCCTCCACAAATCAGCTTTCACTCTGCAGCTTCCTGTCTTCCTCTTCCCTCCGCTGCTCCTGCCTCTTATTAGAATATCACTTTAATGTCGCACTGCAGGTGTTTTATTACTTCAAAGAAATAAAATGAAATAAGAAGAGACACGGCTGCTGTCGTCTAAAGAAGTGCCCAGTTTTCATTTGTTAATTTGTCCCTGGAAAGGTCCATGTCAGACACCCTGAGCTGTGTTCCTGCTGCTGACGTGTGACTCAGGCTTTTGAACCAGGAAAGAAAACACCTGGAATTTAGATCATCTCCACAACTACGAGGTCTTTCTGCATGTTTCTGAACACACTGTCAACATAAGGATTCTATATAGTATATTAAATTATATATAATCTTATTAAGGCAAAAGCACCATCACCAGATCTCACAGTGATGGGTCTGAATCACTGACAGCAACTACAAATCTGACAACAGAGCAACAAAAGACAGAAACTTTTACAGAGTTTTTAGTTGTAATTTCATCCCTTTGGATAAAGTTTGTGTGTCTTTGCTGTAAAATGCTCGACGTCACGTTGAACGTCACATCGGTTTAGTTGACTCTGCGTTTGCTGTTTGTCGAAATGAAAGTTCAGATGTATTTACTGATTTATTTGCACTGTAATATTGGCCCCGAACGACGTTGCTCGGAAACAAGCGACCGTTCGTCTTCATCATCGTCTTAAAACGTGATGACAACTTGATTCTGCTTTCAGTTCCTAAGAAAACACAAACAAAAAAAACAGTAATTGCAGGTTTACAGACAGAGTTTGTGCCGTGAAATTCTCATCACTGTGTAAAAATAAAAGCAGCACACCTTTAACACTCGAATGCAGATAAAAGCTGATTCATTGTGCTGCTGCACAGTCAGGATGATAACATGTTATTACACTGTATTACACACAGACTGAGGCTCAGACCTGCAGATCTCTGGTCACTGAACCATCAGCAGGAAAACACAGATAGCGAGCGTTCAGGATGAGGTGGCCGTTGGGATATTTGCTGATTGAGAGCTTTAAACCTACAAAGAAAGTGTAATTGAAAAGGCGAGTTTAGCCCGACAGCCTTTTGTGATATCTTTTTAATTAAGTTTCCTTTTCTAATGTGCGATCGGCGGGAGCGATAGCGGCGGCGGCGACACGCACAAGGTTTTGTTCATTAAAATGTGGATCTTCAAGAATGTAGTGCTAATTAAAATTCAGCCAGATGAGAAAAAAAAAAGCTGCTGTGGATGCACAGTGAGTCTCACTGAGACACCGAGTCCACGTCACAGGCATCAGCCATGACACACGCTGGGATTCATGTGTCATCGTATGTTGGTGCTGTACAACAACAGAGTTATAGGTTGTATACATTACACACCACACACACACAGTGCCTGTTCCTGTGGTCACCGTTTTCCCTTAAAGGAGCAGTTCAACATTTTTTTTTTTCAGATTCATTAGGCTCCATCTTCGGACAGTAAACCAGATTTCATCCCAGTCCGTCTGATGGAGGAGACATTTCCTTCTTTACCACCGTACTGACAGACAGACAGACAGGCAGACAGACTGACAGGCAGACAGACAGACAGGCAGACAGACTGACCACACAGTCGGCTCGTGCAGAGGCCTGCTGGTGCAGGTGTAGCTTTTGAATTGACTGCTGTTTAGTTTGACAACAAGACACTGACAGTCAAAAATAGCAAAACTTCAAGACGTCTCCCTGAAAGCAGAGGAGTCTTTGTCTTTAATCCAACAGAAAGCGGCGAGGAGAAGAAGAGGACGAGGCTCTGAATGAAAAGACGCCATGAAGAGGGTTTTCAGCAGAAAGAGAAAGACCTCTCCACTTTCCCTTTTCCAGCCGCAGAGAGTCAGACGGTGAAAGCCCAATCAGAGCTGCAGGGTTACAGGATAGATTCAGTGAAAAAGAGTCATCACAGACACGACACGAGAGGCACAAAGACACAAACGAGCAGCTGTTTGGGCTGCGTTCACGCTCACTTCCTGTTTGTCTTTACAGTTTAAAGTGCTTTTTTCTCCAGTTAAGGTCTATTCAGCTTCTGTGGAGACGGGCGTTGTGCCTTTTGTGCCTTGTTGATGACTTCGGAGAGAAGTTAATGAAGGGCGATGCTGAAGGCAGAAAGCAGCAGATGAGGAGAAATAAAGACCAGAGTGTTTTGTTAAACTCCAAATGCAGCCAAATGCAATTATGGGATGTGGATTACTGCTGAGGGAGGAGAGTGTGTGTCGATGTGTGTGTGTCCAGTGAAAGTTCTTATAAAGTTGGCTGGGTTTTTCTTATCAAAGCTTTGTGTTCTTCGGGGAGGTGCAGTCCATCGTGTCGCTGGAAGTTGGAAGATTTAAAGAGTCCCATTTAAAAGTTT
The DNA here is from genome assembly GCF_017976425.1 of Toxotes jaculatrix. Lineage (NCBI taxonomy): Eukaryota > Metazoa > Chordata > Actinopteri > Toxotidae > Toxotes > Toxotes jaculatrix. The sequence continues at coordinate 27,793,115 of NC_054403.1, forward strand.
TCTCTTAATGATCTCTTAATGTTCCCCAACACAGAAACACAGGAGTCCCCTGGATAATGGATCCACGCTGTAGATTTATGTAGTAACCGTCAATTCGAATGATTTCAACTTTGTCTCCGAGCCAGGAGCCAGTCGGAGCCACCGGATCTGGAGCCCTTAATAGTTGCATTTGGGAACAAAACACAGCGCCGTGGCTGCCAAGTTCTTCCAAAGCTGATCCAGGATCCGAAATTAAACTGATTTAAACTGCTGAATGTTTTATCAGGGTTCTGCACAGCGTAAGCTTTTAGCTTTAGCTCGCCGTTAACTGCACATACAACACAATTTAAGGTCTGCGGACTATGTGTCTCATCGCGCTGCAGGTTGGGAGAACCTGCACACACTCAGGGTGGAAAACGCAAACATCTGAAAACATTCTTCAATTTCAAAAATTATTTAATCTATATTTATACTCAGGTGTTTTTTATTGGTCTGTCCAGTGCTAAACTAGCATGTATGACCTGTCCATGCCATGTAGCTGAGTGAGTTTATTCTGCATCACCAGAAACTCGACTGCTTCCATGCTATAATTCCCATTAGCTTTTCTAAAACAAGGCAAGAAGTCCACGAACAGACTGTTCATCATTTTACTTCTGCAAAATAAAAAGAAAATCAAGGTCTTTTGTTTGTCGAGGTCCTGGAGCCCTCAGCTTAAATATTCCGAATCAAATCCAGCACCTCTTCCCTCCAAACCAGATTCTCTCTGAGTCTCTGGATCATCCCAACGAATAAATAACGATTTGTAAATCACACAAAGTTCAGACCTCAGAAAACATACATGCAGCTGAATCATACGGCACGTGTGTGTGTGTGTGTGTGTGTGTGTGTCAGATGTGGCTGTGCTAATGAATTAAACAGCAGGCTCATTACACACCTAAACACACGCATACAAACACACACACTCTCTAAACAGCCTCCAACAATGGCCGCTCCGTGAATCCCATTCAGCCCTGATTTAATCAAACTGGACTCGGCCTTTTGTCTTTTGTTCTATGATTATATTTTTCCTCTGTGGTGTGGACGGCTGCAGGGGACGGACAGAGAGAGAAAGGGCTGTGGTCAGATAAACAAACGGGATGAAATAATCTTTTGTCACTGATTAAATGGCGACTCTGCTGCCTGGCGGGTTTTCATTGTGAGGTGTTTAGTTTTGATTCATTCAGGTTTAATTGCTGATGACAACGGTGAGGTGATGGAGGTGGACGGAAAATTACAGACATTCTTCATTAGGTTTGAGGAAGGATGGGGCGTTTAAACAGAGAGGGACACCGGGGACGAGTTTTCATTCATGTTGACCCTGAGCTGTGAGCGAACGTCCAAACCTCACACTGACCTTCAGCTCGACCTCACACAGACGAATCCAAACTCAACAACCTTCGTTTAATCCCAACTTTAATAACGTGTCGTTTTTTTAAAGGTGATTTATGTAAAGATATTTAATTATAAACATTCAGAAATTAAGTAAAATTATCAACACAATGAGAAGAAAAAACTGTTTTCATGTTACGTCAAACACGTCTGTCCTGTGCTGCAGAAATATTTATTAGCATGCTAACCAGCTAGCCCCGGTCCGTCCCATGATACCACTTTCTACCCCAAGAGGTGACAGTGAGTCCAGTCTGCCCTCAGTCAGATGCCTGTTTACAGCCTGTGTTGTTCAGTGGAGAGACTGATTCAGGAGAAGGTTAGCATCCACCAGCAGGGGTGCACAATGACAGCTTGTACCTGTGCACGGTTCTTCCACATTTTCCACGTCTCCTGTCCGGACGCCATCCCCAGGACGTGGATGTGGAAACGGAGAAGTTGAAGATCTCAGCCTGCAGACAGAAGAACACGCCTGTAAAACATCTGGCTGTGACAGTGGCAGTGAAAACTCACGGAACAGCTGAGAGACTCCGAGCAGCAGAATCACAGCAGAACATGAAATATGACAAACGCTTAGAGTGGAGACCTCCAGTGGTGTGTTCAGAGAGAGAACCACATACGTACCGCTGTACTCTCCTGCTGTCAGCTGATATTGGACTAATAGTGGAATAATCCAGGAGTTCATTTATAAAACGCCCAGCAAATAAAGCAGTATGAATCCCCCGACTCTGCAGGAACACATTAGGCAGCGTGCAGTAATTCTCTGTTCAACCTGAGTGCAGCCAGTGCTTCCATTAAAGGCCTGTGTGCTGTTTGCTCTGTAATTACTACAGTACAGCAGCTAGGAGCGGTCACTGCTAATGTTCACTGTGTTAAAGTGGCTTTAGAAAAACCCCACAGAGAGCTCAGTGCGGATGTTTCTGGAATGACCGTCACATCAATAATGCAGCAGCGGCAGGAACGACTCGTTTCTCTGGACTAATAAACCTCCAGCGAAGACTTTAGCTCCTGTTTGGACATTTACTTAAGTTTTTTTTACTGTTTTTAGACAGATGCATGTGGTGGAGGACTGGTAACAGCAGCCAATAGCTCTTTAACATACATTTGATGTGTGAGTGTTTTACAAAGACAGACCTGAAAATTCCTTTTGACCTGCCTGGCTCTCGTCCTGTGTCCCCGTGGACAGGATAAAGCTCAGAACGACAGCAGGTGTCGAGAAGGTGACGCTTGATTCTGGAAAATTCTTTAACAGAAGTGTGCAAATGGCCAACGATGCTGCGCCTTTGCCTGTTTACATCTCTGCTGATTTCTGTTGTAAAGAAACGTCTCTTGTCTTAATAGCTTTAATAACTTAAACAGTTCCCAGCTTCAGAGCGAGAGCTCGGTCTTTAATAATGAAGCCAGCAGCCGCTAATCCTCAGAGAGAAGGTTTTACCAGGAAGGAGGACACAAATTCCAATTCTCAGCCTGAGGTGGAATAAAACAGCGAACAAATCAGGGCCAAGCTGACATTAGCCTCACGCTAGCAGGACGCCTACTTCCATGAAGGCCAATTACTGTACCTCCACACAGGTGGCAAAGGTTTCCTGCAATTTCCAGTTGGTGTTTTCATGTGAGGTTAAAAGAGGTGAGAGGAGGGGACTGGGTTTTACCTTTACACAGGGACAGAGCAGACATGTCTGCCAGACCTGGCATGTTTTTTTCTTTCTTTTCCCCTTTATTCTCTTCACCCAGCCGCTGTATAATGAGCCTATCTGGCCTTAAGAGAAAGCATTAGCAGTCCGCCGGCTCTCTCTATCTGTGACACTCCACTGCTGAGGAGGAGGAGAGCCATTTTCTCTTTGAAGAAGATATCAGAATCATTTCATATTTCCTGCTCATCATCTTTCAGAGCGGAGCTGCAGAGCTCGGCTCCATCACGGCTCCATCACGGCTCAACAGTTCGTACTCGTGTTTGGGTCAGTCGGCTCTTCTTGTGGTTATGGACACGTATTTGCGTTGACATGTATTTGTATCTGAGTCTGTTGGGACGTCAAATTTATTTGTATTTGTATATAACAACACTCCATTAGTTTGGATATTGATGGATTAACAGTTAGTACAGAAACACTGTCTAATAATTAGGTATGAAAACAGTGTTTACTCCAAAAAGGAACAAAAAGTTATTCAGTCTTTTGTTGAGTCCTAAAATTATTTTCTTCGTTTAAACGGGAAAAACAAGCCGCTGAGTTGAGATTAATTTGAATGACTCTTGAGTCTTTGCGAGTAACACGTGGAGTTTCTCCAAACCTGCCGGCAGAATTTTATTTACCAAAAGCCAAACGACTAAACGTCAACGGAAATGTGAAAAAAAGGTTTCTCGCTAAAATTTAAATGACACTAGGCAGTGCCTCCCCACATAACTACCCCGTTAATTAATATTAATACATGAATGTATCTGAAGCGCTTACAAATGCATTAATGTGTAAGCAGCATTTTACTGTTGTGGTTGGTGGCGTTGGACAAAGTGTTTGACACACTGCTGTGCAGTGGAATCTACATCAGTGCTTCAGATTTTATCACTTCATCTTTTCTTTAGTGTGTAAAATGTTAATGTGACAGAAAATAGCGACTGAAGCTGTGAAATAAATGGAGTAAAAAGATATACGATCGATCCGTCTCTCAGAAACATCGGAGCAGGCTGAAGGTTTCAGAAACCGTCCTCAGACACATGTTCCTCAGGTACTGGTCTAACTAGTACTAGTTAGTTGTAGTACTCGATGTGCTCCAGCTGACAGAGGTCATAGGTTGATTGCAGTACCTCACTGAGGTGGTATGTTTATAGTGTTCGCTCTGGTGAAGCCACTTTAATTCAACCCTCTTCCTCTGGATCTGAGCGGAGCCTCTGGGCGTCGGCCGTGTCCTCATCATGCTGTGTGTCACAGTCAGACCAGCCGGCCAGTCTTTTGAAAGACTGATTTAAAAAAAAAGCGGGGGCTGGGGAAGGTTGGGGTGGGGGGCGGGGTAGTGGGGGGGCAGCTCCTTTAATCTATAATGGAACAGACGTTATCATTATTGTTAAATAATGCACAGCGGCCACCAGCATCAAGTATTAATAACTTATTGAACAGAGCAGTTTCCGGTGACCTGCCTCTGGGCCCAAACTATGACTTTGAACAGGACCTGTGTGTGTGTGTGTGTGTGTGTGTGTGTGTGTATGTGTGTGTGTGGCCTTTATTGACAAAAGGCCACTGTAATATTGGGGGTTGGAAAAGCCCAGGAGGGGCAGCACAGAGGGATTTAAAACCTCTCACTCGGCTGCAGTGCACTGAAATATTCTCACAGTCGTATTTATTCGCATTTGTTTTCCTAATATCAGAAAAACTTTCACAGCTTGTTCATAAGAGTCGGACTGATTTTTCTGGATTTTCACTCCCAACCTCGTCTCTGATCTAATGAATATTTTACAGATTCTATTTTGCTCACTCTTTGTTCTGACTATTAAAATGTATTCTAGCGATGCTGTAAGTGCTGAAGAGTCTGCTGAGACTTAGCGCCACAGAGAAAACACGGAGTTTATCATCAGCACAGTTAAACAGAATCAGAACACCGATGTGATGATAGCCAAACAGAAAGAGGCTGCAGAAACCTCCTCGTCATTTTAAGAATCAGTATCAGAAGCATCACAACATTTTGAGAAGTTGGCAGGAATTGTGGGACAGAATTATCTCCTTTTCTCTGCTAAAGGACAGTCCAGTGTCTCCTGTGCTAAAGGAGATCATAACCTCCTGAGACCCGGCCATTCATTTTTGTCCTCTGTGGGGGACACGAGTCTGAGACCCCAGGTCAAAATATCATTTATAGAATCTGTCTCAATCGTACTGTCTTTTTAAGTGGACATCCTGGGCTTTCCTGTGATGCCTCAGTTGTGGGGTTGTGGCCAACGCAGCAAATGCAGTGTCTTTTCAAAGTGGCGGGAATTCCAGCTTCCACATTTTATGGCAACAAGAGAGATAAGTCACTGAGTTTTTGCAGATATCACGTTTCTGTAGCTAAAACAAGTTTTTCCTTTAATATCAAAGTCTTGACTTCAAGTTAGTAAGATTTTTTTGAAGGCAGATTACTAACCCCAATTTTGAACCTAAAGCAGAGTTTAGGTCCAGAGTTGTGTTTCGGCAGAGGAGGAAGTTCTACACACTGTATAAACATGTCACAACAGATGTTTGTATTTGTTTGTTTGTTTGTTTGTTTGTTTGTTGGTCTGTGTGCAGTTTAACAGAGACGTCGTCCGCCTCAGACTTTCTGAGTGGAAACACAAACGTCCGCCTCCTGCCGGGGCCGATCCATTCATGCTCCTGCTGCAAAAAACCTAAACGAAAAATGAAACAAGAGTTAACAAATATTTTGGCCGCCTTTCACTCTGTGAGCACTAAACATCCTGTATAAAAATCTATTTGTTGGACGGCTTGTAAATTGAAAGCTTTAGAGACGGTTGCCTAGCAACTGGGGCCCGGTTGCCAAGCCCAGCATTACTGCCAATTATGGTGGGCAGGAGAAATTGGTGTCGTCCTTTTTTTTTTTTCCCTCTCCCCATCTTCTGACTGCTGAATGTCTTTTTTTTTTCCCAGAAGCAAATCAGCCTTCACATGAAGATCTAACAACACTGTCGACATCTCTGCCTTTCACCAAACATGAATGAAAAGTGATCAAAACACAGCAGAAAAAAATGACGAAGAAATCTCCTAAAATCGCTGTTTTTATAATGGAGTTCTGTGAGGCTTTTGTCCGTGTTTGTTTTCTGCTTCATCGTCATGTGTTTATTATTGCAGAAATCAAACAGGCATTTAAGATGTTTGATTTATGTTATTACAGACGCGACTCTGTCACATCATCATCCGGTCTCTCACATTATCATCCTTCATGCTGGGACTCGTTCGTTTGCTCATTTTCTCAAAACACGATCCAGAAGTTTTGTAGCGAACAAAAAGAATGAAAGAAAAAAAAACTGCAAACAATCCCAGAGTTAATGCGTTTTTTCACAATTAGATTTCAGCAGACATGTTTTGCAGCCCCACCTAGCTGCTGGGGGGACACTGATGAAAACTAATGCTGTAATTCTGCTCAGATATTGCCACCTGACTATTAGATTTTGCCCTTTCTCTTGTATGGGGGCCAATGTGCTTGTTGGTTAACCGAATTAGCTTTTGTGTGTTATTGCTTTACGTTCTCACCCAGAGGACAGTTTCAATAATCAGCCGAGGAGGAGGACGTGGGGGTGAGGAGGCGGTGGAGGAGGAGGCAAGAGGGACGGGTGGGGGGGGTCACAAGCCAACCAGCCCACAGGGTCGTGAATCAGCTCTGGAGCACAGTATGAGCTGCAGTGGAACAACAGCACCCTCACAAACATTTTCACTTCACTCAGGTTTTTGTAAACGTCTCTGCAGAGACAGATACTGAATAAAATTGGTTTCAAAGTGTTTTACTGAACAAAAATAAGGTAAAACTATCCCTGAAGCTGTGTCTCAATTACAAACTACATTTAGATTCTAAGCAGGTTTTGTCTGCAGAGCTTTCACCCTGAAAAAAGAAAGAAATAAAAAAAAAGAAAATGTGTCTGCCATTTATGAACTCTGTTTTCCCACGATGCAGTGCACAAATTAAAATGGATGAGCAACTTAAATCCAGAACACAAAGTAAAACTGCTGATGTTTGCCAGACTTTTCCAAAACCTTCCTCGCTCGTAACGTATCTGCCATTTTACAGCTGCGCCTTTTCCAACGATGGTGTAAGAGAAAGATGATTTTTCAGTCAGCGTGTGGACAGCTGGACGTCCGTGTGTGTGTGTGTGGTTAAATCTGTATAAACCAAAAGACGCAATGCTCCATAAACTGGTGAGTAAAAGATGATATTCACTGGATTTATCCTGCGTTTGTGTTTGTGAGTTTTTTTGACCTGTCAAACCAACTTTCACCACAAACCAGACATTTTTTCTCTTTTTTCAGTTTTAGCTCCAGGTCTGATTTTAGAACAGCAGCTCTCACCGACTTTAAGATCCAGTTATTTCTTCTGCGTGCTGTCGTTGTTAAAGTTTACTTCATTTAGTCAGTTTTGCAGCGTCATAGCTCCACAAACTGAAAGCAGGAGTCAGTTCAGTCCACAGACAGACACGTCAGCTGTGTGAGAGGATGAAGAGGAACAGTGGGCTGAAGTCAGCCACGTTCAGGTGTGCATGTCTTGTCATGGTGAAGCACACAGAAAAAAAAACTCAGATTTCGTCCTGTGCTCTGTGGCTGTGCAGCTGCTGCCAACACGCGGGAAAGAAACCCTCCAGTTCAGAGCTGTCCCGCTCCGCTGCGAGCGAGGCGATGCTTCGACAGGCCGAGCCGAGCCGGAGGAGGATAAACAGCGAGCTGAAAACCTCACAGACAGCCTCTCACCTTAAAAACACACCTGAGGTGGCAGTCGGGGCTCCTCTGAGTCAAACGGCCTTTTAATCTCGCACTGAGGCGCGTCACGCTCGCTGTAGTCGGCCGCCACACAACCAGGCATTTTAATCATGCCGGGGAAGTATGAAGTGGCGGGGCCCTGGGGCCGAGGAATCGGGGGCCACCAGGGTTCAGATTGTGTTCAGATTCAGACTGAACGGAGGGATGATGCCGGGATAATGAGACTTCTCATTACAGAGCCAGGTGGGGAAACTCTGCGTTTTGTCACCGCTGTCACAGACATCGAGCTGGGTCACGACTCGTGTCGGCCCGGAGACGAGCGCTCGCGTTCGTCGCTGTGTGTGGGCTGCAGCCTCGGAGCTGCCGGCCTCTTGGCTTGCAATCGTTGAGGCTTTTCACAGAGGACGCAGAGCTGGAGCAATTACCCACAGTTCAAAGCGGCTGTGTAACAGGAAGGACAGCTGTCCGTCGGCCGTTCACTTTGAAGCTGTCAGTGTCCAAACACGGTCTGGAGTCAGTGCTACTGTCACAGGCTTGAAATCACGTGGATGCAGCTCATTACTGTGCAGAGAGGATGGATGTTCATCTGGAAGAGGAACCACACACATCCGGTTCTCAGGATCCAGCTTCCAGTTAGTGGGCCGAGCTGCTGCCGAGGACCCCACCACCACCAGGGGGCGCTAAAATCAGCATCACAAGCTCTCATCTCCACAATCTCAACCTGAGGAGAAATCTGTTTGTTTGTCCAGCTCAGAAGACTGCAGCCGTCCAGCTCAGTACAGACGTCCACTGCAGCGATGAGTGTGAGCACAGACGGGACATGAGCCTGACAGCTGCAGACAGCCGGTGTCACACACTGAGCTCAGATCAGTCTGAGTAAGAGTCAGAGGACCGTCCTGAGTCACCACAGGAACCTGCAGCAGGTGCTCACAGACCGTACCTGCTCACCTCACAGCGACTCAGGGCAGCTCACGCACGTTGGACAACTCGAACACGTCGTGCAGCCTGAGCTGAAAATCATTCATCATTCAGATAAAGATCCTGATTAATCAGTAAATCAGTATCTTTCCAGCCCTGTGCAGGACTCTGGGTGTTGCTTGTAGAGACTGGACCCAGCTGTATGTGTCTAAATTAAAGTGACTGACGACTGTGAACTTTTTGTTTTGGGTTTCTGGATTTAGTGACGCGTGTTTTACGGCGCAGACACGTTGAAAATCTTTCCTGGCTTTTAAAATCAAAAATGTCTTCCTGATCACTAAAGTGTAGGCTGCTGATCCTGATGAGATAAACTCACCATCTGTGAACTCAGAGCTGCAGAGGAGATAAAGAGACTCTGACCTGTGTGATGTTGTTTTTCTTTTTCCTTCCAAGGCCTCTGCTCTCTCCACTCTGCTTCGAGACCGGAAAATAATTACTGTGGTTGTGGCTCGGGTCACACGGCGGCTAAACGCCGTGGCTTTGGTGACCGTTTCAAAGCTAATGTTTGCTGAGGCAGAAGGTCACAGCACCAGGCTCATTACTGAAAAAAAAAAACAGCCCAGCGGTCAAATGAAAGTTGCTGTGTGATAAATAAAAACTGGGAAAAATTAAACAGCAGCCAAATAAAAGTTTGGCTGTTTTCTCATGATGAAGACTCTTATTGACAGATTCACGGCTCATTATATAGTTTAGTTGTTTGTAGACGGTTAAAACAGAACTTTGCTATAAATTATTAACAATATTAAAATCCATAATTCTGAGTCCAGCATTGTGATTAATTAGCGAGCTTCTGAGTGTGAGATGGAGATTCATCCTCTCAGACCTTGCTGCAGGTAGAAGCCGTGTTAATAATTCAGAGATGAAACTGGCAGAGTGAGAGCGCTCAAATAAGAATAATAAAACTCTTCATGTCTTTATTCCGGAGTTTCTTCATGCAGCTGGCAGGTGAGACGGCCAGGCCTCGCACATCATATCACTGCAGATGAAATATTAAAGAGCAGACTGAGATGAACACGCTGGTTTGTATCAGCGGCAGCAGCAGCTGACTGAAGCCGCCGGAGGAAACAGGAAGATGGAGGAGTGTTTGGAGAAGCTGAAGCTCAGACTCCTGCCTGATTCATCACTGTGGTGCGGTCATGATGTGCTGTCTGAGGAGCAAAGTGTGTCGCAGTCAGTACAGAGGCCTCCGACAGAGACCTGACATGAAACCACACGTTCCAGTTTCTCATCCGGCAGAAAGAAAATCTGTCACGCAGACGTTTGGAATAAAGCAAAACACTGAAGCTCCAGCCTGAAAACACAGTGAGGACTTAGGACGGCTGTTTCCTGGAGTTTCTGCACATCAGTGTGAACTTGGTTTGTTCTGAACTCACCAGTATCAGTAGAAAACACCAGTATGTTCATTTTGGCCAGAACCACTGTGGACAGGAAGTGCAGTGTGCGGCTTTCAAGCAGTGGTGGACAGAGATAGTCGGACATTTCCCTCGGTGGACAGCTCATCGTACACAGAGCGTTACATGGAAGGTTTAATATTTGACAGCTGAGTGTTTTTTCTGATGAGCTGTGTATCAGAGTCTCTGAATCTCAGATTCTCATTGTTTATTGTATGACTTCATCTTTAGCCTGTACACCATCAGTGGATTTACCTGGGTGGGCTTTAACACACCTGATGGGCTGCCTGAGTCTTCAGTGGGGAAAAACACCTTGTAATCTGTCTTTTTGCAGTTTCAGGGAACTTTACATGAAAAGGACACGATGTAGAGCAGAAAGCGATCAAACGCTCCGGCCTGATTTTTATGATTGTTTGTTAGAAAAACTTTTTGTAGCACTTGGTGAGTAAAAGATTTTTTTTTTTTTTTTTTTTTTTTGCTGAGCAGGTAGCACAGAGCTGCAGTCATGAAATCTGAAATCTTCAGAGGACAGACACATCATTTAGAGTCTGGGAGACTGAAGAAAAAAACGGAGGAGATGGCAAATAGATAATGAGACGGCTAAAAGCTTGATCTTGAGAATAATTTGCTTCTTTTGCAGCATGGCCTCGAGTGGGGAAACCGTTAATCAAAGGTTAGAATGAAATAAACTTTGTTCAAAGATCCTTTTCCCCAAACATTTAAGACTTGGAGGGCGAGAACGGCAGAGAGAAAAAAATCCAATTATTTTCCTCTTTTATCACTTCACTCGTTACAAATAAGACACGCTTTCTGAGAGGCAACACAGTTTAGTTTTATAATTGCTGTTTTACCACCTGCCAGTTCAGCTAACAGTCACTCCGTCTCTGTCCTCCCCTCTCATGGCACTCCAGCCCGAGATAATCAGCCCCGCTCCAATTAGAGCCGACGCTGCTTCTGACGAGGACAAAGTTGTCGATTGTTTATTAACTGAAAACCAAATGAAGAGCAGTGAAAATAATACTGAACATCATTCTTAATGTTTGCCCTGCCCTTGAGGCTCATTAGTTGGTCCAAAGTCACCCAGTCACCTTCTCTGATGGATGTTTTGGTCCGGGGGATGTGACCGGGTTGTCATCCATGCTGGACATGTTTTATCTAAAAAAAAAAAAAATCAGCTGTGTTCAGGATAATGCTTCTTTTTAAAATCTCAGCTGTTTGTTCGTCCTTCCACAGCTTCACGTGATGATCGCTGCACCTGTCATGACTAACCCTCAGGGGGCTGGTTTTGGAACTCTTTGGTGGACTTTTGGACATTTTCAGTTTCAGTTTAGTTTTATTTTGGAAAGTTTAGTTCTCGTTTTACTTACTGTCTTAGTCTGTAAATTATGTTATGTTTTTGTCTGGTGTCTATATTGTCTTGTGGGTTCCGGTTTTATTTTGAAATCATTGCCCTTGTCTATCTGGTCTTGTTTTACTTCCTGTCTTTGTCTTGTTTCCCGCCTTTGTAATTGATTTCCTCGCCCTAATTGTTTCCACCTGTTTCCCCTCACCTGTTGTGTATATATAGTCTGCGTTTCCCCTTGTCCAGGGTCAGTTTGTTTTTGTCTCACGTCGTGTCCCATGTTTTTGTCTCATGCCATGTTCCATGCTTTTGTCTCCTGCTGTGTTCCATGCCGTGTCCCATGTTCTGTCTTATGCCTTTGTCTCTAGTCTCGTTTCTTGTCCAGAGATCTTGTTTTTCCAAGTCATCGTTTCCCAGGTCAGGTTTTGTATTAGTTTGTTGCTTTGTTTCTTGTTAGGTGTTGTTCATTGTTTAGCCTTTTCTCCTCGTAAGAGTGATTTTGTGTTTTTGTTTTGGTAGCTTTATGGGTGATCTTTTGTTTGTTTCTTTGTCCAGTTGGTTTGCCTTCCTCCTTCGTGAGTAATTTTCTGTTGATACTTTGTTCGAATAAATAATTATTATTTTGGACTACGTCTGAGGGGTCGTGCATTTGGGTCCTAGTCCTTGTCTCCCATAGCCTTGACAGCACCTACTGATGGTGCCCAGAGGATGAAGGAGAAGAGTCCAAACATCAGCACTTCACCTGTTTTCCATTTATTTATTTATTATCTATGTAACGGTCAGTGACGGTTTTTGGCACGGGCGAACCGGACAGCTTCCCGGGTCGGCATCAACCGGGGGGCGGCACAACCATGTGAAAAAAAATCATCTGCGCCGCTAAGCGCTTTTCTATTATCTGTCATGTTACTGTGTGGGAAACTGGCTAATTGCCGTCCCCATCTCCATCTTTCGCCCGTGCCAAAAACCGCCACTGGACATTATTGATGTTTTGTGCTATTCAGAATATTTATTCAATATTTTATTTGTATATTATTCTTTTATTTTCTTTATTATTCTAAAGTAATAAAATGATATTGTTTTTATTTTATATCATTGTTATTCTCTGCTGTTGTTATGTGTGATTGTGTATACGGAGGGGGTGTCGCCCAGGGAGTAATTCAGTGTAGAACTGCCACTGGTAACGGTGGGGCATTTATACCTTCATCAGAAAGCGACAGTAGTGACAGACGACAGGAAACGAAAGCTCTTTCACTTTCTCATCCTTCAGAGCAGGATCATATAAAACAGATGTTGAACTCTGTGGATTTTCTCTGCCTCTCACACACGTGCACTGACAGCAGCATCTGTTTGAATGAAATGATCAGAGTGACAGATTTCACTGAGAACAGTGTGACTTTGCTTCTGAGCGTAAACTAAGGTCAGTCTCACCTGTTTGAAGGATCTCACACACCAACATTTTAACTTCTGCTCGGGCTGAAGTGAAGCGTAAAACTCCTGAGAGTGACGTCAATCAAAGCTGAGTCTGGCTCCGCCCACACAGTCCTGGAAACACCTGTGTGAGTGAAACAGGATTAAAAGCCGACAGAAACATCCACTGCTGTGGCGTCTCTGCTGAGAACAGCCTCCTGCAGAGTGTGTTCACTTTCTTTTCTGGGAGAAAAACAATTTCCACTGCATGTGCGGTGACACGCTCCTGACCGAGTCACCTGTGGCTCATGTTCTTTTTAGATGAAATGTTGCGTTACATTACGGCGCGTCGAAGCCTCCCTGTGATGCATTCTGTTCAGATATAATGGCTTTAAGTACTCATCTTGTCGTCATGCTGGAAGGAGCCCTCTGGCACAAATCAGCTAATCTCACTTTACCTGCAGCTGCTGCTCCATGGTTTCTGTTTGTCAGGTTTTTATATCATGTGTACGAACTGGAGCTAACGTCTGTGGAAACACGTTAAATGTTACATGTTTACTTGTGAGTTTGGAATTAAAATCCTGGGGGAAACATCAGGATGGATCACGAGAGAAAAACAATAATAAACCACGAAACTTCTCAGCTTCAGTGTGAGCACAAAGAGAGAGAGGAGAGGACTGTATGTTCCCTAAAAACAAATTATCAGAAACAAACAGAAACCAATAACCTGTTACCCCCCTGCCTCATCCCCCCCGTCTCCAAAATGTAAAAATTTCTCTTGGTGGCGTTGACACCCTGCAGCCATAAACGCCAGAAAATATGAAAAGAGAAAAGAACAACATCAACAAAACGGGGATGAAATTTCACCGTGAGGGTGAAAATGAGAAACGACATAATAAAGCGATTCTATTAAAAAGCCATCTGACCGTTAATAAAAGTAATGATTTGATGAGAACGTCCTGTCGCAGAGCCAGAGGCGGCACAGGTGGAGGAGGAGGAGGAGGAGGAGGAGGAGGAGGTGGAGGAGGAGGAGGTGGAGGAGGAGGAGGAGGAGGAGGAGGACGGACTGGCTTTATTTCTATGCTCCGACATTGCAGAGAAGGGAAAAATGAGATGAGGTGCATGCGTGCGTGCGTGTGTGTGTGTGTGCGTGCGTGTGTGTGTGTGTGTGTGTGTATGTGTGTGTGTGTGTGTGTGTGTGAGAGGAGGGGGACAACATAAAAAACAATTGCTGCCTCTCCCATCTCTGACTTAATGAGATTTGGTGGCTGCTGCTGCTGCTGCTGCTGCTGTGGCCGAGGCTCAGGTATTATTTGTTGTTGGAGGTGATGGCAGGATTGGATAAAACACATATCTCCCAGCGAGGCGTCGACTTTCTCATCTGCTGCAGAATATCAGACTCACCTTCTGTCAGTCTGCTGCTCCATATGCTGCATACTGAGAGACGCACGGCCGGGGACAGATTTACATTTCAGATACAGATCCAGGGACAAACACTGACGCGAGGACGACGTAGGCCCGAACTTTGTGTTGAAAACAGGTTAATTTTCTCAGCTGTTCAGCTTCACTTGGCTTCATGAGCAGAACCTCGGGTCTGTTTACTGTTGTGACAGCTCCATCAGCCTCGGCCTTGGTCCTGTGTGTGATGGAAACAGCAGCTTTACATTCCCAGGCTCACTCCTCCGACCTTTAGACCTCCACTGTCTGAAGACGCTCCGCGTCCTTCTCCACCTCTTTGTCCTTTGCACAGTTTGTAAATAAAATATTGTGGATTCTTTCTGTAAATAAACAAAACACGCTTCTCTTTCACTGGAATCACTCTCTCGTCTCTTTTCTGCCATTTTCTTGGGACACAGCGATGTCCTGAGGCTGATGTCCTGAGGCCGATGTCCTGAGGCCGATGGACACACTTCATCAAACTTTTAAAAACAGGAACTATTTAAATATGAAATGTCTCAGAAACATTTCACGAACACGCTGCACCACAGAGCTGGACAGTGGGACAACGATGATGTCCATTTTCTGTTCTGGTCAGACGATCCTTCACCTCTTCACTTTCAGCAGGTGACTGAACGTGAAACTCACCTGGTTGGATCATCAGTGCTCACGTGACACCTGAAGGAGAGAAGTTTACTACAACTCCCAAGATGCATTTCAGTAACAAACATCCAATCACAGAACGTCTCTCAAAAAAAACAAGACAAAAAACCCATACTACAATACTACATCTATATCACACACACACACATACACACACACACACACACACACTCAGCTTCATGTGACTTGATAATAAGAGTTGTTGTTGTTGTTTGTGTTTTTGTGTTGCTGTGAGAAGCTGCAGGGTTCAAACAGCCGCTGGTTCCTCTGAGCAGATTATTAATGAACAATGAGATCCAGAAAAACACTGAGGAGCCGAGAGAGAGTAAATTACATCACATTCAGCCAGAGGAGGAGGAGGAGGAAGAGGAGGAAGAGGAGGAGGAGGGGGGGGGAGGCGAAGAGGAGGAAGATGAGGAGGAGGGGGAGGAGGAGGAGGAGGAGAACACTTTTTTTGAGCCCACATATTTGCAGATTTCCTTGCGTTTAAATCTGATCTGTGTCGCTCTGCGTCTCAGAGACTGTCTCGTATTGGACGCAGGTTGAATCGTTTCAAGCTGCTTTAACAGAATAAAAGTCTTTTCCATGATGAACTAAGGTCACATGACATTTTCGCTTGTTCTATAACAACACTCCGACTCTCCTGTCAGATCTGGTCCGTGACTTTGTCCTGCAATCTGAATTTCTCAGACTTAAACCAGCTGGGTGAAATAACATCAGTGTTTTAAATATAAATCTATTTGATTCAGGGAATTTTCTAGAATCAACTGTCAGTTTTTAGGTTCCAGTTCAGTGTCCTTCATCATCTGAAAACATTAATTATTCTAAAACTGAAAAAATTAAAATTGGAAAATAATTTTGAAAAAGACATTTTTCAGCTGATTAGCTGAAAGTTTTCGGTGGCTATAAGAAAATATTTTTAGTGCTGAGTAAATTTCTGGACACCAAACGTCCTCCTGTCTTTCAGCTGTCTCACTGTCACTGTCTCGGTGTGTGTTACACTGTGCAGAGGCTGAAGCTCTGCGGCCTGTCCACTAACGTCGAGTTTTAACTGATGAGGAGAAAGAAAGTGTGCAAATCTAAAAATGGCTGGTTTAAAATCCACACGTCCGTTCATTCCTCAGTGGAAGAAGAAAAAAACAGGCTGTAATTACGTGGAGCTTTCTGAGCCTAATGTGGGATTGATTTGTAACTGCAGGACATCCTTGAACCAGATCCTTAAAAATGAAGAGAGAGGAAAAGGGGAACGGTGCCTTAAGTGAATTTAAAAATGCAGGAATAATTACACATATACTGCAAACTAATTAAGAAGCTGTGAACTCTGCGGCCTCATTCCTCCCTCGCAGTGATTACAGGACTCATATTTCAGACTCTTGCAGCTAATTTTTCTGCTGCAAACGGACGGAAGCAAAACTCGACGAAAATGGACCGGTGACATCAGACATGGACTCGGAAAAAAAAAAAATTAAAAAGGAAGAAAGTCAGACTCTGGTTACTATTTCAAAGTCGTCATATTAATTGTGTTGGAGGAGAGAAAAAAAGAGAAAGTCTGTCTGCTAAGAAACATGGATATTTTTATTATTCAATGGATGTAATTTATATCTGTAGGAAGATGAAGACGACCACTGCGGCAAAGCGGAGAGGACACAGACCGTCAGAGTCCAGCTGGCATGAAGCCTATAATCATATTATTAACAATAATAATGATCAGATTTATAACTAGAACTAGAATTTCCACTGAAGTTACACAAAGAGTCGCATTAGGCTGAATCCAGTTTACAACTACAAACACTTCTCTGACACAAACACTCCTGCTGCTTCTACAGCGCCACCTGTGGGTTAACCACACCATGTGTTTTTAAAGTTTGGCTTTTTCAGCAGGAACCAACGGGCTGAAACAAAAGATCAGTGCAGAACAGTTAAAATCAATATTTCAGTTTGAAAATGAATCAATCAAAGCACAGATGGTTCGGTTTTGTGATCAGGAAAATCAGGTACCGTCTGTTAATCAATGGGCTTTGAATTCTCCCACAGACACGTTTAAATTAAAGGTGTTTGTTTAAATATGCCTCGTCTCTCTGACCCTCGTGGAGAGAATTAAATCCCGTGAATGAAGCTTCGTGTGTGTGCGACAAAAAATTCAACATCATAAAAATGTAAAAGTCTAACGATGCACGGAAACTGTCATCAGATCAATCAGTGCGTACACACACACACACACACTGTTGATGACAGATCAGTGACCAATCAGCTCTCTCATGTGTCTCTGTGTGCGACACCCCCCCCCCCCCACACACACACAGCCCCCCTCCCTCTCTCTGCCACATGAGTCGCCAGCCTCGCCAACTGAGGGAAACCAACACGGCGCCAAACTGCTTCCACCATGTGCTGCCATTAGCATCACGCTAAATAATTTACTCAGACAAAAAAAAAACAGAAGAGGAAAAGGTGCAGATGGGACCTGATCACTGAGAGAAACTGAAACCAGAGTCTGGTCTCACAGACTGTTTCTGCTCACCAGCTGCTGCCAAAGGTAAAACTGATGCCATCGAATCGTCAGCACGGTTCTTCTCTCTGTTCATTATAAAAACACTCCGACCTTAAACAAGAGTTTAGATGCAACAGACAGAAAATAAAAAGACAACGTTCTGTTAGTGAACCACCGATTCTTACACAAGCAAAATCCCAGCGGCTCATTTACAGGAGATTTTCTCTGCTGTCTGAACTTCGTCTGCTCGTTTGGTACAAAGAGCTGAAGAAAAAAAACCGAAACAGCATCACAACAGTACAAAGAGACTGATGAACGTGACGACCTGACGATGGCTGACGGTCACTGACCTGACTGATGAGGACAGAGAGTAAAGAGAGGGGCGTTCAACAAGAATCATCTTCAGTCACTGAACTTCATCCAAAGTGCAGGAGAGACAAAGATGTGAACTCTAAATAAATAAACAATATTTTTTCCAAACTTTAACTCTTTAAATTTTTTTTGTTTTTTTGTCCTGCATATTAAACGTTGTAGAGAAAGAGTTGGCCTCGTCCCTGCGCCTGATTCCTTTCACTCATTTCATGCTCAATAATCGACTGAACGACTTAAGGTGGTGAATTTTTTTTTTCTTTTCTGAGTGTGTAAAAATCCTCAGTAATACCTCTCCTCGCAGAAAGGGACATCACGATGACAGAGCGTCTTTCTGCGCAGAAAGAAAGAAAGAAAGAGAGGGGAGAGGAGAGCAGGAAGAAGAGGAGAAAGGTTTAAAGTCGGCCTGTATTCGTCTTCCTCTCCTCTCTTTGTGCCGCCAAATCTGCCGAGTGGATTAACCGAATCTTCCAGCTGCTCTTCAAAGTCAACCCTGCTCTAAGCCCCCCTCCCCTGCCCCCCTCCCTCCCCTGCTCTCTAGTCCATCTTCTTTTTCTTCTTTAACTTCTTAAAGCTGCAGATTCTCAGAGTGCCGTTATCAGCTGCTGTATAATTTAACAAAATCCTCCTCAAAGACCTCGGCGGCGACTTACAGGCAGAGAACATGCAGAGAGAAACACGCGGAGGCAACGCTGCCGCACAAATATTCAAACTGCGACTTCTGCCAGATAAAATGAGAATTAGAAGCAGCTGCGTCGCCGTATTCTGCGCCTCCGTTCGCTTCTTTAAAGGCAGGGGTCGCTCTTATCGGCCTTTGGAGCCGAGGAGCCACGGTGTTCACAGGAGGACGATAATATCACAGCAGGAAAAAATCATTCTGAGCTCCTCTCATCCTTCCTCTTCACTTAACTCTTCCTGTCACTGAAGTGTGATTGAAGGCTCTTTTTAAAAAGCGACACTTCATTTGCAAAGACAGACGTTATTTGAAGTCTGTCCGTCATGTAAATCAGAGCCGATGACAGCCTCAGCAGAGAGTTTCAGTCCGCTGTCGGAAAACCCACAGAACTCAGAGCCACGTTTCTCTGTGATTCTCATCAGGCTAAAAACTTTTAGAACGCTCGGTCCACAGCTGTTAATACACGACGGAGGAAAGGTCATGGGGTCATTTAAAGATTGGTCCTCTGGGGAGCAGGAAAGGGAAACGTGTTGATCACAGTTTCATGTTTCTTGTGTAAAAATGTGGGTTTAGTGTGAAACATGTCAGTGTTTCACCTGAAGCTAAGATACACACACACTCACACACACACTCACACACACACACACACACACACACTCACAGACACACACACACTAAAACACTAAAACACTGAATCTTCCTGCTCGTGAACTCCAGCTGTATAAAGTTGTTTATGTTGCGATATTTGATTAAATACTATGATTTTTTTAAAATGTCTTCACCAAATGTAAAATCACCTGAAGCAGCTGCCGTTAAAAAAAACCGCGGGACGTCTGTTTGATCACGGAAACGTTCACCTGCCGTATTTGCCATTTTCCGACACCTGCATCTCTCTGACGCCGCCACCGGTGAAACCGGACTGACAGAGCCCCGCCGCTAATCCGGCGTTAGCGGGGTAGTGCTTCGGCTGGCGTCTCTCCCAGCTGGAGTAAGTACCTGCTCACACCTCTCAGATAAGCAGCCCAGAGTCGGGGCTTTGCCGTCTTTTCTCCATGACTTTCACCTTAATTAACTCCATCTCACAGACGAGGCTGCGCAGCCTCAAGAGGACTGCTGTTAGGATTTTACTGCAAAATATTTTATGATACAATAACAGCCATAAACATCAGAGTTTCCAACCTCAACAAACAGTCAAGACGAGGAGTCGTTAAGATGACAGAAGATTTCATTTTCATTTTAATGATATTCAGACTGAAATCTCAACTTTAATTTGTCACACTGGTTCATAAAGTGCAGAAGATGAAGAGAAATGTGTTTTTGTAATTCAGACTGAAACCGTCAGTTTGATATTTGTCTGAATGTGGCTGCATCACAGTGATGGGTCCAGTTTAAAGACCTGAGCTGTTTCCATTCATGTTAATCCACGACAGTGCAGTGAAGCTGCAACCAGCAGGTGTTTGACCGTCCTTCTCTTCAGCGATCAGCTGAGTGTTTGTTGTGTAAAATGTCGTCGTTATTCCCCGAAACTCAACTCAACATATTTTTGTCTGAGTAACACTCAAAAGCCCAGAGATAGCAGAGAAGCTGGCGGCAGTTCATGTGAGGCAGTTTTACTTTAAACCCCATCAGCGGCAGATAAAAGGCGGAGGCTGGTGATAAACACAGAGCAGGTACAGTCTGTTCACTGTTGACTTCCTAAATAATGAGGGTGTTTCTCTGGAGGCCTGAGCAGCCTGACACAGTTAGGAGGTGCTTTATTCCACCGACTGTTCAAACCACTGAAATCTGCTCTTATCGCTTCTTAGGTGGAATGTAAACCTCTCAGCCCCTCACAGGTGAACAGGTCCACGGGCGTCCAGGTGAAACCACTTTTTTCTTTCATTTTGTTTTGTTTTTTGTTTTTTTGAAAAGTGAGCATTTCTTAGACACACACACAGATTCAGAGGAAAACCTGCAGGTGTGTTCTTGGTTCTTGCACAGACCCCGTTCTCTTGTTCAGCCTCAGGAACAATGAAAGAAACATTTAAAAAAACCTGATTCCAGCAGCAGCAGCAGCAGCTGTACGTCCCCGAGGCCTCGTCCTCTGTTCTCCACTCTCCACCCTGCTGCTCATAAACCTGCTATAAACTCTCTGATCATTACAGACCTCTGCACACTCTGTGGATCAAACAGCCAGTTTGTTCCTGCTACAGCTCCTCACTGACCACCTGGCCACGGATCACCTGTTACCTGCTGGAGTCTTTCTGAAGGTTGAGAGACTCATTTGTTCTTCTGGAGCAGCTCGGAGCCAAAAACATGCTCAAGAAGGATCAATCAGTCATTAACTGTTCGTTCATTTGTTCGTTCGTTCTTTCGTTTGTTTGTTTGTTCATTCGCTTGGCGTGTAGTGTTGAAGTGATGTGTTGTGAAGAGAAGAAAATGTTTCGATGGTCGATCCACAGCCACCTCTGCTCAGGAGAGTTCCCTGGACACTGCACGTGCTTCCACCGAGGCGAGGCCTCACGACGACTCACAGCTCGGCATCAAAGTTTTCATCATCCAGACGAGTGAACTGCGGCGGTTCTCTGATCCACATTTCTACTCAGGGCAGAAATGCATCGACCTTCACCTTCTCTGACGGTCGATGCATTTCTGCCTTGAGTGTCAGTGAGAGAGAGGAAGGAAAGATGTTTTTCATCAGAAACTTCTGCAGCAGCAGCAGCAGCTGGTGGTGGAGGACGTGTCTCAGTGTCCACAGGTCGGGATTTCTTGATCTCACCAGTCAGAAATGTCTCCATGTGTCTGTAGGTGAACCAACGCAGCTGGAGGACGTGTAATCAGCAGTTAATGTGGAGACACTGTGAATTTACAGTCCAGCTTAACTCCTCCACGTTCATCCCTTCACAAACACGATGCTGCTCTGAACACAGAGAGAACAAAATGAGTTCACGATGGAGGCTTTGACTCGTGTGTGGAAACGTGTGTACAGTGGTAGACGGAGATTTTCCCTTGCGTCTAATTTTATTTTATTTTTTTCCACAGTAAGGTTTTAAACTTAGAAAGCTGGTGTGTGGAACAGGCCGCTGGGGATTCGATTCTCCAAGAGGGAAAAAAAAAAGAACCAAACAAAAGTAGCTTCAGATCCTTTTATGAGCAGGAACAACAGCTGATGTAGGACACGACTCCCAGAGGCTGGCACACACCCCAACAATCCCCCCCTGTGGGGGCCCCGAGGCTTTGCTTATGGAAACTGAAGACCATCTTTCCCATGATGCTTTGCTGGGTGGAGAGTCAGGGGGCAAGATGAGGTTTAGAAGGCGCCTGTGAGACCAGTTAGGGCATCTAACCAACCCAGTTTCCCCTTTGCCTATCCATTAAAACTTTCCCTCTCTCAGGCGTCCCCCGCTCGAGTCGCTGTGTTTCTTCCTCTGCTGCTGCTGATGCTCAGCCATAACAACGTCCCCCAGCCCGGCGCCATCCTCGGCCCACCGGCCCACTGGCCCGCTGCCTAATGGCCGCCATGAAAGGAGACAGAAGGGGACGGAAACAAAACAGAGCTGGAACACTCAAGATGTTCCTCCAGGTCTCCCAGGGGCCCCTTAGGGCCGAGCACAGGGCCTGAGAACGAGGAGACGGTTTGTAATCATGGGATGAGATGATACGCGACCCTGAGCAGCACTGTAAAAATACAGCTTCTCTGTACATCCAGTTCATCGAGTCAGTTCTTTTTCAACCTGGTTTTGGATTTTTGTAAAGAAAAGACTTTAAAGAGGACAGAATTAGACAAACTGCTGCTCTATGATCAGGAACATTTCTTTAAAGCAATTTCAAACCACAGAGTTTACACATTTCCATCAGCAGAGGAGGAAAAAGATGAAACATGAGGATAAAAGACAAAGTCCAAGTGATGAAACACTGAGACACAGACAAGACTTTTTCAGGCAGAGTTAGCAGATACAGAGTCAAACCAAAGAACAATATCCGATTCGTACAACTGTAAATAATCATGTTTGTCTGAATCAGTTTGTGTAAAATGTGTCGCAGGATTTAAACTTCACACTGATCATCACTGAACTTTTTACTTTGATTTCTGGTGTTTTGCTCGTGGTTGTTTGTTGTCACTGCTTCGGTTTCAGACACACCCGGGTCTGTTCCATCAGTTCACTCACTGTCAGCTGACGATCATTAACCTGAAGTCCTGTTTTCAGTTGAACTTCTCTTCCTTCCATCTCCACAGTCCAGATGCCTCTGGTCCTGATTGGTGGGTCAGAGGCTCAGTGGGTTTGCGTGCACCGTTCAGGTCCAGGTGTCTGCGGCGTCCTGGTCCTGTCAGCCGGATTCATCCAGAGAGACACATGCAGGAGGAGGAGAAGTTTTACAGCTTCATTTGTTGTCGAGGACAAATCGGCCGAGATCTCCCCGGCGAGATTAATGGCACAGCAAATCATGGCTCATGTTGCTGCGGCGACAGGCGATCCCCGGGTGCCGTTCCCCGCGGCTGCGGCTCATTTAAAAGCTGTATAATCTCGGCGGTGACGGTGACGGAGCGGGGGAAATCGCATCGCTGGACCAGGACGCCTGACAGCTGCATTAAGGCCTGCCAGGGCCGCTTCACGCCCACAAGACCCCCCCCATCATCCTCCATCACCCCACACCCTCCCTTCATATCCCAGCATGCATCGGTAACAGAGAGGAGGCTCTTATTGAGGCAGCTGATCTCATCAGCCTCTTCTCCTCCATCAGACAGGATCCTTTACTTCACCTTTACTTAACCACAAAACCTCAATGATGTTAAAACACCATCACAGACATTTATATATCACCTACATATCACTGTTAAAGACATAATATCTAACTCTGACCTTTACTTTATCATAGATCACATCTAAGCAGAAAAGCTTAAAAGCAGAAAATGTTTGTAATATTCATCATTAAAACATTTTTATGGGGGTTGATAGATGGAAAATATGATAAAACACAGACTCCGGAGTTTGGCTGTGGATTAACGACAGTTTTATTCATCATGTATAAGAAGATATGAAAAGCGAAAAGTCAGAACGTTCGAATTTTGAGGCAAACTCTTGAGTCGCTCCACGTTCGGCTGCGTGTTGATCTGAGGCGTTTCATCTGTCGCTTCCTTTCCATCACATTTTCACTTCCTGAGGAGAAAACTGGAGACGACTGTGTTTCCTCGCAGCCTCCGATCCAAACTTTAAACCGATAAACTTCACTCTGACCAACAACACTACACAACGACACTGCTCACACACGACAATAACAGACAAACACACACACACACACACACATACACACATACACAGTACTGTATATGTTAATATTCAACTTTTATTGTGATACTTCACTTTTTTCTGCTGATACTTTTACCAAAGTAAAATTATGAATGAACATCTGAATATTTTACTGATACTTTTAGATAAATAAAATAAAATCTAAATTCACAGCCAGGTCACACACACCTGCACAGGTGAGCCTCGTCGACACACCTGCTCTCTAACAGTGGACTGGGTAGATGTGTGAAATGGCCCAGCGCACACGAATGTTTTTCACGCGATGGATTCATGTTGAAGCTGAAGACGCCTCCGTCACATTAAAGTAAGTGCAGTTTATTTGTGCGGCACCTTCCTGCTCAGAGTGTGAACAGAAACAGAAATAAACTCTGCTGGAGTCTGAATGTTCTTCTCAGATTCCCTGCAGAAATGAGAAAGTTGAGGTCAGCAGTTTGATATCTAATTCTGAATTTGTTCTCTCTGAGTTCAGCAGCAGAAACTCTGATCCGCAGCAGCCAAACGCCCACCAGTTTGACTCCAAGCTCAGAGCCTTTCTCTTTTATTTCCTCTTCTGCGTTTCCATCGGCAGTTCAGGTTTCATGGAAAGGGCAATCTGCTGCAACGAGCCAGAATTTTATGACACTAATCAGAGCAAATGTGGTTACAGAGATCCAGTTAGGGAGAAATGATTACTTTTCAGGAAGAAGTCAAACTAAACACTGGTGCTAATGCAGAGCAATCTTAAGAACAACAGTGGAATAAGCACATTTAATTTGCAGTTAAATCAAATAAGTTTTAAATTAGAGAGTGCTCATTTTATTCCACCGGCAGACCCCCCCACCTCACCCCACCCCCCCACCTCACCCCACCCCCCGAGAAAGAGAAGCATCGTTCAAGAAAACAAACAACAAGCCGAACGTCTGACAGCAGCACGCCTCACAGCTGCTCTGTTACCTAGAAACGACGCTCATTCCTCCCAAAATCCCTCCTCGCCCTTTCAAGTGAAAGTAAACGGCCAACTCGCTCTCCAGCTCGCCACAAGGTCGACGAGAAAAGCTAAGGGCCCAATCAGGAGGCCCAGTCAGGAGGTCCCTGTGCTGAGCCGCTCGACCCGCCAAATCTTCTTCTTCTCTGTGCACTGAGGACAAGAGGGACGGACACACCTCAGCCGGCTAATTAAAGAAGTCCAATTAGAGTGGCATCAGATGGGTCAGCGGGCCCGGGAGGACGCCGCTGCTCCCGACATCAAAACAGCATCAGACAGTTCTGGGAGAAGAGTTGAACTGTTACCTCTCTTCTCTCCGAGCTCCATCTAATCACACAAACCTCTGCTCTTCCCTCCTCCTCCGTTCATCCCTTCATCTTTACTCCTCGGTCACCGTTTCTAAACACAAGTGAAAGTCAGTCAGCTGTATTTGACTTCACAGAGTCAGAGAGATTCTTCTTCTTCTGTGTTTTATTTGTAGCCTGTGGGACAGGATGCCGCACAGGACACGTTTACTTCACGTTGCTGTTGACAAAACTGAAACAGGTCTTTTCTTTTTGGATCTGCTGTCCCAGCTGGACGTGATTCACACGATGATTTTTTTCATGGCAGCGGGCTGGCAGGGTTATTGACAGAAACACCAAATGAAATCGCAGTGAATGTAAAATGTAGTGATTTTTATGAACATTTGAATTCTGCACACGGCCACGTACTTCACATCAGACCTCCACAAAATCCCAGGACATTAGTTCAAGTAGAATCTAAATCAAATTAATTCAATTTCTTAAAAGTATTTTTAAAAGTATCGTGGCGCCCCTCTAAGAGTGTCGGAGGATTGTTTACATTGCCG
Organism: Toxotes jaculatrix; assembly: GCF_017976425.1. NCBI lineage: Eukaryota > Metazoa > Chordata > Actinopteri > Toxotidae > Toxotes > Toxotes jaculatrix. Next base: position 27,818,797 of record NC_054403.1, read on the forward strand.
CACTGTTTGTCCCTGCGGGCTTTCCGTACTTCAGACTTTCAGCGCTCATCAAAGTTGTCGCTTCCGCTCACGGTTCATCTTCTTCCTGCTGTAGCTCGAAGGGACGCGAGTCTGTGAGTAATACTGTTGTTGTGTGAATCACCTGTATGACTCACCTGTTACGGTGTCCCGCTTTGGTTTATGGTTTGTGTGTTAAGTTAATAGCGCGACCGATGCTAATGCGCTAGCCCGTCAATGGGATTCTCCATATTATGTTAGCATCGAGCTAATCGCTACTTACCAGGTTTGTTGTGTGGCGTAAATAATAGTTCCGGTTCATGTTTATGTGTGTTGTATTTATGAGTGTACAAGAACCAGACAAAACGAAGTCTGACAGACATTTTCTTTATTATGTTTTGTAGTTTCACAGATCTTCTTAAAGCATCAGAACTTACCTGTAGACTCTGCAGGTAAGTTCTGACGCTTACCTGCAGACTCTGGAATGTTTTACTGAGAAACTGTTTAGAGATCTGCTAAGTTTGAAATCAGCTGCATTCAAGGGCAGAATAAGTATAATTCAAGGTGTGTGCATGTTTACCTGCTGCTCCACATGACAGAGTCACATCATGTAACCTGAGCGGAAAATTTGATGTAAAGAAATTTATCATCTGGTTGTAAAACCAGAGCCACACATGGGGACTTCCTGAGAGGTCAGGTTCCTCCCTCTCACCTTGTGAACTGACAGTGAACAGAACACGTCCAGTTTTTCATCTGTAAACAGCGTGTGTGTTCAGCCGGACTCGTGCGGTAAACGCCGTGTTCAGCTCATTAACGGTGGCCCGTCATTAATGAGCGGGGTGCAGATGCTGAGCTGGTGATGAATGTTCAAATTGTGAATCCGTCGGAGCGTCTGTGCAGCGAGAGATGATGGATTTCCTGCTCTCTGGACTCTTGAGTCTTTCCTCGCCGTGGGGATCAAACTCCTTCAGCGGTGATGATGCTGTTATCGGACGGTTTGAAAATCCAGGGGTGCTCTTCGTTTCCTCATTCTTTCCTGCTCTCGGCTCTTAAGTGTGGAAACACTGTGATTTGATTTCTCTGTGAGAGCTGCAGAGCTGGAACCAGGACTTTGTTAGTCTGACTCTCTTTAAAGGCTGGAAACATCCACCCTGGCTCTGAGCATCGTACGGAGCTGTTTCCCTCTGATACCAGTCTTTGTGCTAAGCTAAGCTAAGCTAACCACATCCTGACTGCAGCACTGTTAATAAAGAGCAGCATGAAACATTAAATCCTCTTCTGAGCTCTGTTAGTAAACGATATGTACAGTCACTTTATCTGATCAGTGGCTCCTGGTCCCCTGAAGCTGCTGTGTACTCGGTGAGTTAGCTGTGAGCTACGTGTGTGTGTTTCCTGTTAGCAGCATCAGAGACGGTGATAGTGTCGCTCTGAACCTACAAACACGTGTGTGATCATGTATGTTCACATCAGACTGAGTTATGACTCAGAGACGTGAGGCAGTCGGGCGCGGAGCAGAGTTCACGAGTACATAAAGATGCAAAGGGCTGAAGCTCAGTTTGCTGAGATGATGGAGTCGTCATGGTCACCACACAGTCCACGCCTGTCATGGGAAACACAGGATCCAGAGTTAGTGTCTGACAGTCACAGATGGATGTGGGTTTATTAACATCAGTAACGTCTGTAATCACTGAAGGAAAACCGGCCTGAATCTTCCCCCATGATCAGTGGAGACACAAACAAAATGCAGATTGAGTTCGACTCCTCAGTCATGTGATTTATGTGCTGGCTTCATGACCGCGGCCTTTTTAAGATGTATTTTTCGCTGCAGCGTGAATCCTGGAAGGAAACCCGGCCCTCCGCCCGCCTCCTGCCGTCAGCAGCCGAGCCGCTGTACGATGGCGACAGATTTGTGATTAAACAGCCACTTTGTCATGTGAGAGGGACGTAATGCATCAACACAGGTGAGCGTGGAAGCCTGTTGTGGAGTTTATCATCATGACTGCTTCAAAAATTGAAATGGGTTATTTATTGGGTGTCAGTCACATCAGGAACACACACACAAACACAAACAGCGCTGTGTTTTCGCGTCTGACTGAGGCACTGTTATTACTATTATTATAATTTTTTTTTTTTTGACAGATCGCCCAAGCCGCAGATCTTTAGCTGCAGCCCATTAGTAATCCTCCCCCGCCGTCGGTCGGATGTTTATTATTTCCCAGCAGCAGGACGGATAATTTATGAGGGGAAACCTGCTCGTCTACCTGCAGGTTTCAAACAGGATGCAGGTCAGAGCCAATATTAAAGTCATCAAAACCAAATTCACCAAAGTGATTCAGGCAGCGGCAGCGCAAACTAAAGGTACTGTGTCATGTCAGAGATTCATGACGGCAATACAAATTCACCAGGAGGAGGGAGGGAGGGAGGGAGGGAGGGAGGGAAGCGTGACGGAGCCAGGAAAGATGAATAGTGATGAAGGGAAGGATTAAAGAAGGTAAGGACGAGGAAATAGAGATGAAAATGGAAGAAAGAGCAATGTGGATCAAAGAAAGGACGGAGGAAAGACAGGAAAAGGGGACAAAGAAAAGGTGGAAAGAAATGACAAACAAGGAAATAAGAAAAATGGATGGAGGGAAAGTGGAAAAAATTAAAAAAAAGGGGAGAAAAAGGGATGGAAGAGAAAAAGTGGCAGACAGAAAAAAGGAGGAAAAAAATTTGTCAAAGAAAGGAAAGAAAAAGAATGAGACCAACAAAGACAGGATGGAGAGACAGAGGATAAACAAGGAGAGAACAAGGATAAAGGACAGGAACAGAAAAGGAAAGAAGGTGAGGATGGGCAGAAAGAACAAAGGATGGAAAGGGAGGGGAGGTAAATGTAAGTAAAGAGACAGGAAAGGAGGGAGGAATGAGAGGGACGGATGGGACTGATCTCAGGTTTACGACAGATCCGATCATTAATGGACAGAACGCTGCTTTGAGACAGAGGACAGATGTCACCTCATCGTCCTAACTGATGTCTGCTTTTAGCTCTGACCAGTCACACGCTGCTCAGACGCTGATCAGACAGTCGCCGTCTGATTCTGGATGGTTCGATTGATGCTGAGGAACATGCTTTCTCTTAACTTTGGTGAGGACGTGTCAGTGTGTAGCTGGACACTGTTTACCGATTATCGGGGGGAGTCTGGTGCGACGAGCCTCTCTCTGAGCCGTCGGAGGTCTCTGAGAGTTGGACCGTGGGGTCGTGCGTTGCAGCGGCGGACGGTTATCGATGGCGAATGGAGAGGAAGTTGGACAGATGCAAATGAGCGCTCGGGTTTAAATGGGACTGTTTTTTTATTCATGAAGGATTGATCGAGTCGTGGTGCGGAGGAGATGAATGAAATATGCATGGAGCGGCCGTACTGTACCCGCCCGCCGGACCCATGATTCATTTCAGCTCAGTCCTGTGTGGGCTCCACGCCGCCCTGCTGCGCCGAGCGAGTCGTGACCGAGCGAAACGGATCTGACGCCGTTTGACTGACACTGAGACACACTGACAGATCCACGTCCTCCCTCCTCCACTGGACCCCACGCTGAGAAACCAGCTGTGTCACACGTGTCTGTTTTCAGCAGTTTGTGCCTGTTTTCAGCAGTTTGTGTCTGTTTTCAGCAGTTTGTGTCTCTTTATGGTCTTTCAGTGGCTCGTAACTGAGCTCTGTGAAGATTAAGTCACGTCATACAAAGCCTCTGGCCCAGGGGCCCCTGACAGCTCGGGCCCCTGGGGCCTGTGCCCACTTAGTTATCCATTTGTGCTTGTAGACAAACTTTTTTCAGCTTCAGAAAAAATGGCTTTTGAAATATTAACAACAAATGAATAACTAATATTCCACTGCACATTAGTCAGAGGAGTGTGTTCAGACATCAGGACAGTGTGCTCCACCTCACCTGTGCTGCAGCTCTACATCCGCATCACAGCAGCCGCTGTCCTCAGATCAGTCTCTGAACAGACACACCGACGTTACACCCCGATGCTGACCTGAGTCCCGTGATCACCTGAGCTAACTTACCTGTTATGGCCCCCTCTGTTTGTCTTAGCTGAGCTGTATTTGACAGAGAGCTAAAAACTAAAGAGTTCATTTCATAATTTTGGGGGGAAATTTGGTCTTTCCCATGATTCCACTGTTTCCTTCACTCCAGTAAATGACGTTAATACTTTATTCCACCTCTGCTCCTGTTTTCTCTGCGTTTCTTTAACAGAAGAAAACTCAAAGCTCTCTCATCTGTAGCTCCTTCATCTTATCGTTGTCGAACACGTTGTTGCCCGAGGCACAAGTTTCCCACTCCGCCTGTTTCTGTTGGAAGACAAGGCGAGGCAGGATCACAGTTTCTGATGTGACGACTCAGATCGGCCAGAAGCCGGCAGAGACTCGGCTTCACCTGCAGGAGGTTCTCATGTTTGCTTCATGGCCAGTGTCCCGTATCGACCAACCGGCTGCCGGGCAAACATCATCAGTGTTTCAGGCACGCGTTGATCGATTGATCACAACACGCGTCCTGACATCAGCAGAATACAATTTCAGCATGTTGATCATTCCGAGTGTAAAAGCCCTGAAGCCTGAGACAGGAGGACGAGTCTGTCTCGCTCTTCATTCTTTGCACCGTCTCACGGTGAGAGAATCAGATCAAGGCTGTGTCTGTGTCTGTGAGAAGAGTTGAACACGATCCTCGTCCCATCTGTTCTCTGGGAAACATACAAACTAATTAACTTATTACCCTGTGCTAAAAGAAACTTTTCAAAATAAATGACATAATACTGCTCCATCCGTGCAGGAAAATAACCGTCCCACAGTGGAACAGCTGACCCCTGCTGCTCCACCTGCAGGTGTAACACAGGTACGGAACAGATCTCAGTCCAGGCTGACCAATCACAGGGATTCCTCACAGCCAGGCTCAGAACTGATCTACAAACAGTTAATAATTCCATCAATACAGATTATATGTTCTTTATAGAGGAAATTAGAAACAGAGGTAAAGGAGTGAGGGGAGCTGTGTAGTCGTGTTTTCCGCCCCACCCTGCACTTACAGAGCCACTTCTGCTTGAGTAAAGTTTGATGGCTGGAGTCAAATATTTCAGCGGCGCGTCCTGTTATCCGCCCACTCATCCAGCTCTCAGGATGACATTTTCATCGCCTCGCAAATGTCAGATGGATCTGTGCCAGCTGGGACTTTAAGTGTGTTTCTTCCCTTTCTGTGCGCTTTCTCACACAGCAATCATCCTTCTGTCCGACGCCAACTCGGCTGCACTCTGCTCCTCCATCACCGCCTCTCTGCCTTCATTCCGGGCTTCTCTGTCCATCACCGAGCACCTGACCACCACCACAGAAGCTATTTGGCAAAGAGTCGCTGCATCTGTCCACCAGAGAGAGAAAAACATAGCAGATACAACGAGCGGCACCGTGAGGAGAGTCCGGGGTGAAGGGTTAGTGAAACGAGAAGGCGATTTGAAGTTTGAGCGTTTGTTCAGGAGTCAGTGGTGGCAGAATTAATTTTGAGAAACTTAACAGTTCTGTTTTACGGATGATATCAGCCAACGCTGCTTCATCTTTCCAACTTTAGTGTCAGTCATTTCAGTGGATCCATGTTTTCATAGAGCTAACAGAAACGTTAGCTTCGTTAACTATGATCACCTGCACTTCAACCAGGCTGTTTAGGTTTTGTGTTTTTTTCCCATTCACAGCAGAGGATGTGTTAACACAACAAGCAGAGAAACGTGGCTGTTTTCAGATTTAAAGAGAAAAGAAATCAGTACACAGATCTACGTGGATCCTAAACGTCTTTGGTCTTTATTTGCAGGAGCCTGTTTGCTTTTATACTTTTGTGGCAGAAAAGGAAATTACAGATACAGTAATTTGTCTCATCATGTTTCATGATGTTTATTTCTCAAAGAAAAATCCAGACTCAGAACACCCAGGAACCAAAGTGAACAAAGCTGCTGCACGTCTGTGGAAACCAGGTGAATCACAAACTGCAGTCCTTCCTGCTCCGACCTGTCGCTTGTATCTCAGTCAGAGGTTTATAAGGGAGAGAATTATGGGAAATGATCTGTGTTTCCTGGTCATTAAACGTACATCTGTCTCTGATAGGAGGTGATCCCGTCGCTCATGTCGGTCTGTAGGTAAAATAAACCACAGATAAGCAGAGAGTGATACGCTGCAGCTGTTTGATCCTATCACTGCAGGCCTGTATGCTAAACCACAGCTTTCATTTCCATGCAGGCCGTGCTGTGTTTTAGCAATAAATTCAGGGCGGCGAGCGGCCTCGCTTAGCCCGATCACATCAGGTTAGTGATCCCACAGGAGGGCGAGGGGAAAGCCAATGAGCTGCCCCAACCAAACCCAAATATAACCACGACAACAGCAGCAGCAGCACCGCAGTGAGACACACTCTGACTCCAGATCATCCATCACTGTTCAGCACAGGCAGACAGAGGGACAGACAGGCAGAGGGACAGACAGACAGAGGGACCAGGGTGTTTACTGAACACATGTAGAAATAGAAATATAGAAACGAAGATGTGGTTTGAGAGTGAGTTACCTGTGGAATTTAAAACAGTGATGGAAACACAGGCAGTGCAGCTGCACTACAGCCCATGTTCTGACATTACAACACCCCCACACTGTACGCTGCTCCTGATCATCCTGTACCGAGAGGAAGGACAGAGGAAGCAGAGGTGGTGCTGGAAGTCCTGACCTCCAGGCTGGTCTCTGTGACTCAGTACAATCTCTCATTTAGCATCAACTTTAATTACTTTCAGAGCAAAACTACAAGTCCCATAAAAACCTACCAGCTCTGCACCGTGGGTACTCACGTCATCGTACCTTCTTATCGTCCACATTCATAAACTTGACCAACAGTCTGGTCCTAAGTCATTTCTTCAACTTTCCCATGCTCTTAAAAAACTTACAGACATTCATCCTGCAAACCTCTAGGGCTTATGGGAAATGGTGTTTGTTAAAGCAAAGACTGAACAAGCAACAGCAGTCTTTCAGAAAACCACCTTCTGTATCTGAGCACACGAAGCGAGTGGACGCAGCGCGGAGGAGGCCTCTGCTGAGAGGCTGCGTTTCTGTGGTGCTTGTGCTGTGTGATTGTTGCTGGGATTTCTAATGAGGTTTTCTTCCATCTGGCACAGGTCCTGGTTTCAGTTTGGCTCTCTATAAGTAAAACCTTGCTATCTCTAGAACAGTGCTGCTAGCATGTCTAAAAACAGCCCAAAGCTGCCAACGGCACGAGGAGCTAGCATCTCATTGGCGCCGTGTGTGGTAGCTTACAGTGGCTAGATGTCGTTCCAAGTGCTGAGAGCTCTGAGAGGCCTCGTTGCTCCCTTTGTTTGGTCTGATATCTGCATCGTGGTAGCACCCAAAGATGGGTTTCTCACACCAAACGCAAGAGATCTGGCAACACACTGAGGTTGCCAGGTTTGAACTGTCAACCAAACCCAAAGATGCAACACGTAAAATCGACAGTTTTGCAGTTTGATGAAGAACTTTTGATGGAGGCTTCCAGTGCCCATGCTAAGCGAGGCTAATCCAGCCAGAAAGTCCATTTAAGCAGGTTTTAAACAGCCTTCGGGCCGGCTGGACCGCACTGGGGCTGGATCTGGCAGACCCGGCGTGTGCTCTGTCCCATCCGTGTGGCTTCATCACATCCCAGCAGCTCTGTTTGTGTCGTCGTCAAAAAATGGAGCAGATCGATAATCTGCCATCAGCACTTCTGCTGCTCCTTCCAGAGCCCGGTTTATGCCTCATAAATCCTCTTTCTCTCTTTTGCAGAACTGAGACTCAGAGTCTTATTATTCACAGCAGTATAATCACATTTACTGTCGGACTCTTCACACCACTCTGAGTGTTTGTGTGCAGGTAGGCCTCTAATCATGTTTTAAGCCTGTGTTGTGTTTATATTTTAGCTCCTTTGTCTGAATTAACACGTTTATTTTCATGGCGGCGGCGCTGTGCAGTGGAAGCCGTTTTTATCACAGCTTGAAAGCACGAATTTCACTTTTGCGTGTTTTCTGTTTCTGCTCCAGTTTTTTCTGTCAGGGTCTGATGCAACAGCTTTTCAGTTCATTTAAAATACAGGGAGGAAAAACGTGGAGAGGCCAGACTTGCATCTATCAGAGCTCCGTCTGAGACCAAGCTGATAAAACTGCACTGGAAATGACTGAGAGAGTTTTTAACACAGTTATTGTAACTGTTTGCAAAACAACTATTTAAGGCAAGAAAATGAAAATACAGGTGGTCTCACCTGGAAACTTCCCAGGATGAGTACATACGTTAAGTTCATTATTTTTTTGTATTACAAGATTTCAGAAAGTGTGTAAATATGCAAATGATGCATGATCGAATTAAAATGCACTAATTTGCATAAATGTGCAGAACAGAAATCTGAAAACGATAAATTCAGACTGAAAATTGTTCTTTAATTTTGTTGACACATTGGAACCAAAGATTTTTCAGAGAGGATTTAGGCTTTTTTTTTTTAACCATTCCATAAATCAGAAAATACTGTGAACAGCCATTTAAAAAAAATAGATCTTCGTCATGTTTTTAGGAATAAATTATTACAGAAATCAGGTTGTAAATGGTTTGGTATAAATTGCTGTATTTGAAGTTTTTAGAACAACCATTGTGTGTGTGTGTGTGTCTCCACCTGTCAAACTTTCTAGTTTGACATTTTCCTTCAGGACACAAGCGTCACAGCAGGAGGACAGAAACTTATCGCCTGCTCCTGTGAGGACGTCAGTGCACACACTGATTCCATGATGAGACGCTTCTGTGTTCACGTTTCTTTTTTACATAACGTACAGTAAGCTGCTGTTTGGGAAAGGACAGTGGAGCAGGACACAAAGGAAAACTCTGGCAGGGACTCATTGGACTCATAGTGATAAACTACGTGACGCCAGAATTTCAGAGCGGAACAGAAATAAGACTGAACATGTTTTTTTGTCCCTGATGCTTTGACATGTGTCAAAGACAAACTATTTAAACTATCAGTCTGTTGTCCATGTTTTGTCCTGAACTGACGCACGTCCTGTGGTCGTGGTCCTGCTGCGTTAGGACCTGAACTTACAGTGAGGTCGTGTAGGTTACTGATCACAAGCATCTACAGCAGTCAGGTCTCTTACGCACTGTAAATCATTCATTAGTATGAGTAACTGTGTAATTCATTAAGTTCTTTGGTATATCTGAGTTCCTTTGTGTTAATTAGCAGGAGAATGTGACACCGTGTGTGTGTAACATCAGAATTACAGTTGTTTAATTGCACAAGTGATGAATCAGTTATTGAGATGATGTTTTGCAGCATGAAAGATGAGCCAAGTTGTGAAGGCAGATGCGAATGTTTTGCACTGCACACAGTATTTACATGTGAGGCCATGAATAAGAGAAGCAGAGCAGGCTCTTCTTCAGCCGAACTCATGATGTAACGGCGTGAAAGCGTTAAGCCGAGCTGAGACGGCGTGTGATTTGCATGTGGGATAATCGGCGAGTTGCGTTTCCTCTCTCGCCGTTATGGCGAGATCAAAGAACGCGTCACTGTCATCTGCGCATCAGCTGATCAGAGTCGACCTCCAGGCTTCTCAGGAAAAAAAAAAAAAGTTTCATGTTCACAAGTTCATCAAAGCAGCAGGGAAATCAGCCAAGCTAATTACAGCCCTGCAACACACGTTACTCCAATTAACCTTATTGAATTTTTCCCGTGGTTTCATGTTTGACAAAGGCAGCGGATGCCGTCGAGCTTCCTGGATCAGACTCACACGCGGTGTTTGTCTTTGTTTTTGTTGCTTCGGGCTCCCTGACACAGATACTGCACAGAAACACGTCATCCACGAATCATCCATCTTAAAAACGAACCCATCTCTTCACATAATTCAACTCGTTCTCGCTGCAGTTTCTCTTGTTTTGGGAATTTTCTGCAAATGAGACACTGCATCAAAATCACAACAACACAACACGTTGATTTACACTGGCAGAAAGTTAAATAAGCTGATGGCCTTTTCTCTCTGGCTCAGACTCTCGTTTGCGTTGAACGCTGACAGAGCTGCCGAGCTTTTATCCAGATTATTCCTGAAGATGAGATGTGAACAGAGCGAACGTGGAGCAGCAGCCGTCCTTGATCCCGCCGGCCTCTCTCTGTGAACAGCAGCTGGTCTGATGGTCTGATGTGAAGGACTCCCAACTGCAAAAAAGGCAGATTTAAAGCTTTCCGCCGGGTGACAGAGGCAGCAGACCTTGACTGTGTTGTGATCAGTGTGCTTCTCCTGGTCGCTGCACACAGATGAATAGAGTAAAAAATGCTCAGCGGAGTGGCAGAAAGAAAAACCCTCGCCGGCAGAACAGCTCACTTCAATTCAATTCAAACCTTCAGCGATGGTTCCTGCTGCTGCTGAGAACGTATGAAAGTCTCTGCAGTACGTCTGTTTTTGGTATTGGGCGTCTAAAAAGATTTCAGTAGGAGGCATCAGATCTGATCCGTTGCTGCTTTTTGTTCTGTATTTAACTTTGTGTGAGTTTCATTCCAGGACTTTCATCTGTGTGTTGATTCTTTAAAGTTCAGTTTCATTACAGCTCGGTGTTAAAGTTCTATCAGTACTAACCACTCTGCTGTCATCGGGTTAGTTAGTGGGAACAGAGTCCTCCAACATAAACACACAGCTCAGGTTCGCTAACAGAGCAGGTTGAAATTTGCTTTTGATTGGTCAGTGAGCCCAGAGTCCTGGTACACGAGCAGCCAGTAAACAGGCAGGCAGGGCCAGTCCTCCGTTTGTCCCGGTTTGCCTGATGACCAGTCCGACTCACAGCAGACGAACTGGGGTCAATCTGTCTGACCTCTGAACTCCAGAAACCCTGTGTCCAAACGCTGAGAAACTTCATCATAAAATTAACGTTAAATCGTTACAGCAGCAGTAAAAAAGAGAATCTGCTTCCTGTAAGTTTCCCACACAGAAGAGATCAACGTGTCAGTGTCAAACAAACACAGGTATTCTGTCACCTGGAACTGAAAGGGTTTTTAGCTTTATAAGTAAAAGTCATGTATTCCAGATTTTACAGTACAAGTACGAAAGTATTAGAGTATTCAATACACAACTCCTCCCTGAAGTTTAAGTAGTAGTATTATGTATTATAATATATGTATATAATACAGTTGAAGTATAAAGTAGCATCGTGTGGAAGGTACGTGTTCTTTAAAACCATACTTAGGTACAGCACTTGTGTAAATGTACTTGGGTGTTTATCGTCTTTATGTGCAGCAGACAGAAGGTGAGAAGTGGCAGCTGTATTAAAATGATGTCCCCTGACGTCTCTGCAGGAGTTTCATACCAAATCACCTTTTTTCCGTGCACCTGGGTTTGCCGTCCTGTATTTAGCGCCGGGTGTAGAGCACAGATAGTATGTTCGGTCTCACCCGTGAAGGCGTCGCAGGCCAAACTGACAGCGCCGCCGTTTAATTCTCTGCTCCGTCTCCCTCTCCCCTCTCCTCCCAGCTGCTGCTCCGGGCGCACTGAGAGAAAACAGCGAGCCGAGACCCGAATTTAATTAGTTCCTCTTCCTCTGCAAACCCGCCGCCGCCACTGTCAGGTTTCCCCGAGCAGGAAGGTTGTTGTTGTCAGGCAGCCCGTTCAGCCGCTGAGGCCACTGATTCACCACACCGTGATCACACACTCTCCCCATTAATTAAAGTTTCATATGAAGTGTCTGCAGGGAATCGCTGTTTCGCAGCCAAACTCCCGTCCAGATGGTTGCTGATATGAAGCCTCAGAGGACGGCTCTTTTGTCTCTCTCCGCCACGGAGACAAATTTTAAATTTCTGTAGAGTTAAATGAACTTCCTCTTAATTGTTGGATATTAAACAGAGCAACTTCTGATCACGCCTGAAACTTTGGCGATGTTGTCGGCGGCTGTGCTGAAGCTGGGACGACGTCAGCAGGCTGATGTGCAGATGAAGGGAATCCCAGCAGTCTGCTCGCCTGATGTTGAAGCTGAAACCAGCTGAATTTCATTGCATATTTTCCATTATAGTTTAGTTGTGATGCATTTAAACTCCACTGCTTACAGAACATTGAGAAATGAAAACAGAATAGAGGCAATGGAGTAAAATCTAATGTTCTGAATGACTGAAATTCAATAATGAAATAACATTTCCTCAGAGCAGTGACTTCTCTGGGATCAGATAATCAACCTGAAGCGAGAGTAACGTAACCTTTCCTCCGGCTAAGGTTTCGTTAGCTGTTAGCGACGCTGACGTGCTGCCTGCAGGTTTTCAGTGGGACAGTAAGTGAGCGAGGCCCATCGACCGGCTGCAGTGCTGATGCTGTTTTTAGTCTTGGTGATTTTGCAGCAGTGATGGAACTGAACATTGCAATGAGAGTTCATTAGTGACATGCTGTAATATTTACCCAGAGGAAGTGATGGACGTGCAGCCTGTGGACGCTGCCTTCACTTGTAGTTTGACCACAGTTTTTAGCTGACAGTGCTGCTAACCTCTGGCTGTTATCAGAGGGAATATCACACTGAACCTCATCATCTCTTTACTGCTTCCATTTATCACAGGCAGCTTGTTAACCTTTTACTGCCGAGGAGAAAAGACTTTACAAACCAGTGGACTCCTTTCAGTCCACGTCGTAAAGAAACCCAGGCCGTACTGGTGTGTGTGTGTGTGTGTGTGAGCACAAAGATCAGGGCAGCTTATTTTCTAACACTCATAACTCACTATACTTTTCATCGTGCTGTTATCAAAAATAAATTAAAGGCCTATTTGTTCAGGAGCCGTTTTATGCTGCGACCTCATGTAGCCACTGAGTCACTGCCGAGCATCTGAAATTCACGAGAGACGCTGTCGCATGAGGAGGAAATTCACCAAAATGAAGTAAGGGAGAACATGCAGGAGAGCACAGGAGAGCCCAGACCGCTGCACCACCTACCACACCGAACATACTGAGCTCAGCTCCACCTCCAAGTCTCAGCTTTAATCTGAGTAGGTTTCTGGTTTTCTCTCCAACAGCACGAGGCTCAATGCTATAAAGCCACAGACCGTTTAAAGACCAAAGCAGCTCACCAGGATTTAACAGACCACAGCTCTCTCCCCGTCTCTCCCAGAACATGCTCCAGTCCTGATCCAAGTCCGGAGCATTTTCTAATGTAACCTGTCAACACACAAAATGTTGTACTTCATATATGATGTGCTGAAGTTACATTCAAGTCACATCATAGTAACTTTAAGTTCCCCGTTTGTAAATAGTATCTACAACAGTTGAATTTTTTTTAAACCATCAGACTTGGCTCTAAAAAAGTCTGTTGTTAAAGGTAATCAAACACTGATATTCAACAAATAGTGTTTCACTGAGGCAACTGGACTCGTCGGAGGTTTTTCTTTTTCTTGAGGATTTAATAACTTTTTCCTGCTTATACCCGACCGAGCCTGAACCTTGGTAACAACAGAAAATGCTTTTCCTTTCATTTGGAAGATTTCTAAGCTTCTTCTCGAGTCACGACCTCGTGTTCCTCTTGTTGTTACGTTCATCGTGGATGAAAGAGTTGGTTGACGAGCATTAATCCTTCTGTCAGAGCCGTTTGTGGTGAAGACGGTCCACCTGTTCTGCTGCTGCTGGTTTTCACGTTTAACAACCACAGACTTTGTCCTGAAGCTTCTTCCCTTTCTGCTGAGCCAAACACCTTGTTTTTTTTCTGTTTTTATAAACCACATCTCTGCGGAAATTTTCCATATGAGGACGTGAGAGCTCATCAGGCGGTGCTGAGGATATGAAGACGCAGCAACAGTCGCCATCTGACTCCTGACGGCCGCATGGAAAAAAAATATCTATCAGCCTCCACCAGCAGCTCGCTGTAAATCAGCATGTGGCAGAAACATATTTCCTGCCTTCTCCGCCGCCTATGGCAGCCTGCGAGGGGAAAAGCACAAAGCTATAATGTATGAGTGTTTGTGTGGCGGAGATTTGAAAACAACTCCAAACTGTCAAATGACCCGCATCAGTAAAAAAAATGAAAACAAACGACGAGGTAAATAAGCTGAAAATATGAAATCCAGGGCTCATAGATCTTCAGCAGAGAGAGACACACTGCTCAGGTGTGACATCCTGCCGATGACACACATGAAAAATGACCCGACATGGGGGAGGAGGGGGGAGGAAGAGGGGAGGAAGAGGAGTGAAAGAGGTAAGCGTAAGGAGAGGGGGAGCATAGGTAAATAGAGGACGAGAAAGAGGAGATACAGATGGATCATGGGAAGGGGGAAAAGGAAGAGAAGGAAATATGAGTGAGGAAGGAAGAAATAAGTAGAAGAGAAGGTAAAGAAAGGATGGAAGAAAAAGATGGAGTGAAGAGAACGAGAGGAGGAGGACGGAGGAGGTGTGGTCACAAATACTGATGTCGATTATGGCACAGATGTTAGTAAGAGTTATTTTAACATTTGCTAATTAGCACCAAACACAAAGTGCAGCTGAGGCTGATGGGAGCGTCATTAACTCTGCAGGTATTTGGTCATGAAACCAAAACACTGACCTGATGGTGGCGCTAAAGGAGACGTGTGGTTAGTGTAAAACGGGTGAGGCGAGCAGTTAAGGCCGCGGCGTTTGAACCGTTTATGGTTAAAGCTCGTGTTGACAGATGCAGGTTTTAAATCTCCTGAGCTCAGTGTTGATTTTCAGGTCAGAGCAGGACTCAGAGCTCACTGAGCGACTGACTGAAGAAACTGACCTGTGCTGACAGTTAAACTCTGCCGCTTCATCTGTCATTAACTTTAATAATCACACCATATCTGTGAATCTGTTTTCCTGCAGCGTGTGAAGCGTTTCTCTGCTGCCTGTTAAAAGGCGATTAGTGAGCGAGTCCACGCTTTACCGCCCAGAACGTTCAGCAAAATGTTCAGCAAACACTTTTTAAAAAAACCTGTGAAAGCCACTGAGTGATGAAGATGCTCAGGCTGAATCGCTGAGGGGGAAATTAAAATGCAGAGTGAGTGAAAAGGTCCACGTGGTCGTTTCTGTCCTCGTCCTGTAGCTTCTCTCTTCCTCCTCCTCCTGTTAAACACTCAGCTCAGTCGGCTTGATTTCGGTGGCTGCAGATTAAATTGCTCTCATCTCGGTGACGTGATGGCGGCGCCTTGGTACAGTCAGCAAGGACACTGCAATGCTACTGTGTGTGTGTGTGTCTGTGTGAGATGTAAACCTGTTGGCCAGGCGTGTTAAGATTACCTGCTTACCTCAGAGCCGGGGTTCCATCAGGTGCACTGCTAATAACGGACGTTATGATCCTGTGATTCCAGCTCGTGGATGAGATATAAGCGTCTGGATAACTGCACTGTTTCCTGTGGACGGTGTAACTAACAGAGCACGTTGACTTGCTGTGGGATTAATGGCGTCTGGTCCTCAGAGAGCAGCAAACAGTGGCTCAACATTTAGAGAAGATGAGCTGTGCTCTGAGCTGCCTGTTCTCTAATTAAAATCCCATAACTGTGTTGTTCAGTTTCCAATAAACATGATAAACTCTGACAGTCACTGACTCTGTTGATTACACTGTTTGCTGGTTTATTTTTAATTGCACATTAAGCTATTTAACTTGACTCTTTGCATATGTGAGTGTATTTAAGCGAATGCACAGTGTGTGACTGTCTGCTGCCGGGGATGCTGGGATGCTGGGTGGGGATGCTGGGCGGGGATGCTGGGTGGGGATGCTGGGTGGGGATGCTGGGTTGGGGTGGTGGGGGGATACAAATAAGGAAACCTCTTTCAAAATCACACTGACAGTTTTAATAAGTCAGACAACTGAAAATCTAAGCTGGGAACATGATGCATGTTCCGGTTCTCTGTTCGGCGACATTTTAAAATAAGGAAAACATCAGTGTTTATTATCCTTTATTATTTGTTTTTACCAGCTTTCACCAAACACCATTTCCCACAAGCCCACAGTGTTAAAGTTAAATAAACACAAACCAAATACCATAATGGCTCCAACATTAGCTCCTGTTAAAACCACAGCGGGCCTTATGATAGTCCGTACCTGTCTGAACTTCTTTTTTCTGAGGTGTGGCTACATCAGTGTCACAGGTGTGTCAGTAAAAACCTGTCCTCACCGGGGACGATGATGGTGGATGTTGGACGTTGACTCATCTGGGGACCTGGTGTCCTTTTCACACGACTGAGGTGATGAGAACAGTAGTTTTTATGCTGCTGCTGCTGGCTGAAGTGAAATCTGTGTTTTTGTTTACAGGTCGATCTGTTGACTTCCTGAGCTGTTGTGTTTTTCTTCTACCTGTAATGCTGCATTGTCTTCTCCACCTGCCTCCTCCTGGACCCTCTGTACGTACGACCCCCCGCAGTGTTTAACCCCCCGCCGCTCCGATTCAACCTCAATAAAAAGTTCAGTTTAACAAGCTGAGTGTGGGATTTCGAGCAGCATTGTCTGGGCTTTTGTTCTCATTAAGCATGTGGGAGAAGATGATTTCTTTTCTTTTTTTCTCTGCGGCACGCTGAAGTGGAATTACACCCCTCTGCTGCTTTTCTTCTGGGTGCTCTCATGGATCTCAGCTTCTCCTGCAGCGGGGCGGCAGATTATTAATCAGATTCATAAATAATAAAAGATGGCAGCGCGGCCCCTGGGCGCCGGGGCCACTGCTTCTTCCACAGCGAGGAGAAATGATGGAGGATAAGTCAGAGAGAACAATATTAACACAAAGCCAGCTGGATTTATCAGAAGTCTGCTTACAGTCCACCTGAGGAGGAGGCTGCTCGGCGTCTTTCTAAAAGCTGAGCTGGTTAATATTCTGCCTGCGGCTCAGCACTGCAGAGGAAATTAGCATGAGGCTAATCACCCTAATTCTGTGTGTGTTTAAGCTAACGGCTAACCTGCTACCTCTCTGGATGTTTCTGTGGCTGGTGACCTGTGCAGAGCAGAGTTACTCAGGAATCTGAGTTCATGGCTGAAATAAATTTAAATGAAACTTTGTCCTTTGTTAAAGCACGTTAGCTTGGACAAAATTAAACTTTGTCCAAGCTAACGTGTTAAAGCACGTTAGCTTGATTCAGCCTGTTCACATGAAGCTTGTACGGAAACACGGAAAGGCCAAAAAACTTTAAATCTTATAAGCAAGTGTGTACTTACGGTCAGAGCTCGACATATCTGAAGAAACTCATTTGTGCCCATCTGATCTCACTTCACTGATTTAAGGTGGAATATAATTTAAAGTGGAAGAATATGTTCATTCAACTTTTTGGCAATAACATAAAATCAAAAGGTGGAGCAGGAGGACCGTGGCCCTCATCATCAGCGGGGACGAGGCGGTGTCTGTCACAGTCTTCAGCGTCAGAGACGTTCTGTCCTGTGTTTGCTTCATGTTGGTGATCTGAAAGTTAGAAAGTCATCTTCAAACTTCAAAAACGGTCTCATTGTGTGAATCGTAATTCAGACGCCGTCTTCCACCGAATTTCAAAACGCAGCACTGGATCATCGGTCATCAGTTTCTTTCCTCCCCCCACTGAAACACCTCCTCCCTCCTCCCCTTCTGAAGCTGCTCCTCTCTCTCCTTTACACTCTGGCTCTGCTTCACTTCCCTTCAGTCGACTGGAGCTGATGAAACAAACAGCGGACGCCGTCTAACCCGGCGTCTGACCTCGGTTCATCACAGGCCGGCTCAGGTGCAGCATACAGCACATTCTTCACGCATGTTTGCATTTCTGTACATGATGATGTTACATGGATAATAATATCACAAACATGGCGGGGCCGGCGAGCGGCGAGGGGGGACCAGATGGACAGATGACAGGCAGAGACAGGGAGGGGGGATTAATGAGTGGACATAATTGTTGAAGACGCCTGGATGAATAAAAATCACGAGAGCTGAACTAATGTCTGATGTTAAGATGCAGCGAGGGGAGTCAGGTGTGAAACGTGACAACACACACACACAGACACACACACAGACACACACAGACACACACACACACACACAGACACACACAGACACACACAGAGGTCGCGGGGGAGACGGACTGGCAGAGGAAATGAACAGGTTTACGTGTGCACTTCTCTCTCGGCCAGAGTTTGGGAATCGTTGGGTTCAGTTGATCCTTGAAATCATCACTATAGTTTTCATTTGCTCCGTGTGAAACACTTCGTGACCCTGGTTTTGAAAATGGCTTCAGTTTGGTCGAGAGCGAAACTCCATGTTTCCAGATCTCAGTCAGTCGGTGACGCTCATTTCAGTGCTTTAAGCTCCGTGATTAGATGCTTCTTGTCGAAATGCACCCTGGGAGTTGTAGTAAACTTCTGCTTTGACGTTTTCGTGTCTTACTTTTAGAACCAGGACGTGAAGAGAGAAGCAATTTCTGCTTCAGTTTTATCTCTCACTTGTTTTCTGATCTTATAATATTATTTATATATATATATATATATATATATATATTTTTTTTTTTTTTTTTTTTTACAGGCCTGAGTTCAGTTCAACTTTTCTAAACAATAGTGTGCCTCATGTCGTAAAAACTGTAGCAATAAAATACAAAATAAAGCACTGATGAATGAAGACAGGCTCAGCACTGGTTAGAGTTCTTCAGTAATAATCTTCTCAGTGGATTTTAGCCTCTTTGTCTTTTTTATGTTTTAAAGCTGTTCAGGACTAAATCTTCTGTCCTTCACTGTGCTGACAATAAAGTTGAGTCTTGAATGTTAAAAGACCCCAGATGTTTTAAAGTGGGTTCTTTGGTCTCCAGTCTCCGGTCTGACCTTCTGCCGTGAATCATTTCAAAATGAATCTGAACTTTATTTAAACAGAACGTGAGTGAAGTTCCACCATCAGACCAATTAAAAGCACATTATGTATTTTTCTGGTCCTTCCAGTAATTTGGGTTCAGTGGATGATGAACACAGAACAAATGCCACGTCTGAGGTCAGGGCGACTTATCGGTCTGTGACCTCTGACCTCTGGCGGCTGAACGTGGAGGAATAAATGAGCAGGTATTAGAGGGCCAAACACAGCGCGCCCTGCAGTAAGTGGCAGTTTATGGAAATGAGAGTTGATCTCTGCACCTGGGCGCGATAACCCCGGCGTTAATCCTCGCTCCCCGACCTCCCGCTGCCCTCCTGTTCAACACTTTCATTAGAGTTTAATCGCTGCCCGAAAAAGACAGAAAGCAGAGTGAAGTAAAGAAGTGAAGACCTGCAGCAGCAGCTCGGCTGAACAGACGTCTGAGACCTAACTCTGTCTTTAACTCCACAAACTGTCTCTAACCACAGTTTACTGTGTCCCACGCTGCTGAGCTCTGCCACAGTTCATGTTGTTTTATCCTGAGGACAGTTTGTCCCAGCTTCCTTTTTTTTTACCTCCACCTCCTCCTTTCCTACTCTACCTTCTTATTTCCTCTTTCCTTTCCTATTATCCTCTGTATCGCCTCGTTTCCGTCCCTACTTCCTCTTATTTCCCTTTGTGTCTTTCATTCACTTGCCTCCTTACTTCCTTTCCTCCATCTTATCTCATTTCCATTTTTATCTCCACCTGTTTACCACCCTAGCTCTCTTCCTTTTGTTTTCCTACCTCCTTCTCTCCATTCCTTTCCTGCCTCCTCCCTCCTCTCTCTCGTTTACATACTGACTCTGACCCGCGCTTCACTTCCCTTCAGTCGCTGATGAAATACAAACGCAGACGCCTTCTAACCCGGCGTCTGCCCCCGGTTCATCAGAGGCCGGCTCAGGTGCGGCGAACAGCTGATCCCTCACGCATGTTTGCATTTCTGTACATGATGATGTTACATGGATGTAACATGACAAACGTGGAGGGCAGCAGGAGCAGGCCAGAGGACGAACGGAGGGATTAATGAGTGGAGATAAGTGTTGACGATGGAAGGATGGAGAAAAAGCACGAGAGCTGAACTAATGTCTGAGGTTAAGATGCAGCGAAGAGAGTCAGGTGTGAAATGTGACACACACACACACACACAGATCCTTGCTCACCTACTTTTGTACATTCTCCCTTTGTTTCTTCTCTTCACTTTTTCACTACCTTACCTACTGTCCTTCCTGAATTCCTTGTTTCATCTCCTTCTTTCTTCTCCTACTTCCTAATTAATTTCCTTTCCTTCACTTTTCTTTTTTAACTCCTTTCCTTCTCTCTCCTTCTTTCTTTCTAGTACTACTTGCTTGTTCCATTCCTACCTCATCCTTTCCTTTCCTACCTTATTCTTCCTTTCCACAAAGAAAAAGGTTCCTGAAGTTGACGTACTTTTCCTTTAGGACTCGCTTCTTTGCTCTCAGCTTCACCTCCTTTGCTGAAAGTGAAAATGAAATCATTAAAGCAGATCACAGTCTCTTTGTTCACCTCGCCACGCTCTTCCAGCTCCGTGGGTTTCGCTGCTTTTTCCTCAAACTGCCATTTTCTCCGTCGTCCTTTTTCCCGCCTTTGTTTAATTTCTTCTGTAAACACATGGAGATTAATTGGGCCTTTCTTTCAACTTTTCCTGGCACCTTTCCTCTCGCCCGCTTTCTCCCTCTCCCAGGAATGCCTCTCATCATCTTTTCATTAGTGCTACCTCTGCCCTTATACATTATTCAGCCCGAGTCTCTGTGCAGAGCTTGTCCTTTATTAGACTGTTGCCAGAGTGCATTCCACAAACTCATTAAAAAACTATTAAAGGCTGATGATTTCCTCTGATAAAACCGAGCGGGCTTCAGGTTCGGTTTTCTGACTGATCTTCTGACAGGATCAGACGATGTTACAGCTCGTGTCAAGAGGAACATCTGCACATCGGCTGAGGCTCACGCTTCTGTTTAACCTTTAGAGCAGACACTTTAATCTGGGATGAATCAGTGAAAGCAGCCACGTACATACCACCGCCTCCCAGCTTATATTTACTGTTGCCCTCAGAACCGTTATTACTGCAGGAACCTGCGAGAACGTGGAGCCATCGTCACAGGTTCTGCTCGTGTTTCCACTGTTCTCCACCTGCTTTAGGAACAATGCTGAAAGTAAATTTGGGCCGTGAGAAATTAGGACGTGGACATTTTTCTTGTATGTTTGACAGATGCTCGTTCTCTTTAGAATTAAAGACGTGAGGTGGATTAGTAGGATGCAGGATGAGGTGCGGGCAGCTACGCAGATGCTAGCGTGTGGACAAGCAGCTGGTTCAGATGACATACCTGTGGAGGTGTGGAGAAGTTTCCTGAGGGATGGAGAACAAAGTGCACTGGTACCAGTCTTCAGGGAAGAGGCTGATGTGCAGAGCTGTTGTAAATACAGAGGTGTGAAGCTGATCAGCTGCAGCAGGGAGTTATGGGAAAACAGTGGAAGAGAAGAAACGATTCTAACAGTTTGGCTTCGTGTCAGGATAGAGAGCTACAGATGAGATGAAGCAGGAGAAGGTCAGAGGGAGATGCACTGTGGACTCAGGGATGTACAGGAAACATATGACTGGGAGAAGAGGAGTGGGACTGTGTGAGGAAGGCCAGTGTCAGAGGGGTTTGTAAGAGTGGTGCAGGATGTGAATGAGAGAAGTGTGACGGGGGTGAGGTGAGGAGGTGGGAGTGATGGATGGGTTCAAGGTGGAGGTGGGATTACATCAAGGATCAGCTCTGAGCCCTCTGTTGTTTGGAATTCTTGATGGACAGGTGGACTGACGCGGTAAGACAGGAGTCTCCGTGGACTATGATGTTCACAGATGACAGTGTGATCTGTGGTGAGAGCGAGGGGGAGACTGCAGAGAGTCAGGAGGGGTGGAGGGGGAGGTGGAGAGGAGTGAAAGGAGAAAGACGGAGCACAGATGGATGGTGAGGATGCCAACGAAGGAAGAAGTTCAAATATGTGGGGTCAACTGTTCAGTGATGGGGAGCATGGAGGAGAGGTGGAGGGTAGGCGGGGTGGAGGAGGTGGAGAGGGGAGGGTGGGCAGGGTGGAGAGGTGGAGAGGGGAGGGTAGGCAGGGTGGAGAGGTGGAGAGGGGAGGGTAGGCAGGGTGGAGAGGTGGAGAGGGGAGGGTAGGCAGGGTGGACAGGGTGCAGCAGAGAGTCAGGACGGATTTGTGACAGAAGCAGAGGTTTACGAGATGGAAGTGAGACACTGATGAAAGGACTGGAAGTGGAGCTAAAGATCGTCCTGAATGTCCACGTTGTGATTTGACAGCAGGTCTGTCCAGTCCGTCCTGGACCAGAACCAGAACAGACTCTGTGTGTCTGTAGTCTCTCTCTCAGCTGAATGAAGCCTTTCAGTAAGGTGCAGGGCGTAGATACTCGGTGATGAACTTCCTTCTCTCCAGTGGAAACAGGAAGTGCGGTAACTTTTCGTAACCACGGTTTTTAACGTGTCGTCATACACAGAACTGTGAGGTGGCTCAGACCGTGAATGTAATGGAGGCCAGGATCAGAACTGTGATGAAACAACAGTAACTGTGGAAAAGCACTGAAACTTTTTCATGTTTGTCTTTTAAAGGTTGTTTTCCAGCATCAGACTCTAATATCTTCAGACTGCGTGATGAATGATACCTGTTCACACCGAACCTTCTGCATTTTACAGAAAATCCAATGAGAGACTTCACTGGGTTTTTTTTTTTTTTGCTTCCACTGGGGATATTGGAGTATTTTGGAGAACAGTTCCTCTGCCTCCTCTGACATGTTAATTGATGCTTTTCATTTTTTTGTGCTTCTGTTCTCCGCTCTCTCTGGGGAGTTGCTTCCTCTCTGTGGTTTGCCGTGGGAGTTTAACAGCGGCTGTGATCAGACGAGCACAGATAAGACGAGAACACATAACAACAGTCAGACTCGCGCGAGTCTTTTTTTTTCTCCAGGTAAAGACTCGCTGTGTCAGGTGCAGGTTCTCAGCAGAGAGGTAATCTGCAGCAGAGGATAAAGAAGAAGCTCTCGTTTAAAGATCGCCCAGGTGGAGAGACGATCATCTTCGTCTTCCTCACTACAAACTAAAACATCTTTCATCCCTTAAACGTTCTTAATTCATCCACAGAAACAATTTCTGGCTGTGCCAAACAGCAGAGTTGGGCTCGAGCTGTGGAAGGGATTTTTTTTTCATGAAAATTCAAATATAGAGCGAAAACAAAGTCATTCATGAAGCCAAAATGTCAAACGCTCTCCAGTTTCAGCTTCTGCAGCGTCTCAGCTTTTCTCTTTTATCTCACTCATCTGAACATCTTTGGCTTCTGGACTGAAGAATGATTTATTGTGAAAAATTAAATCTTGAATCTTAAAAAAAAAAAAAAGCATATTTTCTTAATCCGCTTTTTTCCCATGTGCGATGAAGCATTTGCTGCATTTGCATTTGTTTTCACAGGTTTTTACAGTTTATCACACAGGAGAGATTTAATGTATTGTACTGCTTTAACAGTGTCTTAGAAAATAACTGGTGCTTAATGACAAGCTCTTTATAAGCTAAATATTTGAAATGTTGGTTTTTCCTTGATTTAAATCTGTTCTGATAAATCTGTAAAGTAATATTTAAGTCTTCTCCTCCTCTGTTAATGACTCCTTTCACTTATTTAATGGATGTTTGGTGCAGATTAGGGACAGATTCCTGGAAGTGTGGACCGATTTTAAAGGTTGTGTGTTAGTAAAGGTGTCTGGTGGCTGTTTTGTGTTGCTGCTGGAAACGTTTTTCTCCACTCAGCCTCATATTCTGCAGAAAAGCAACAGAAGGAAACTGGTCCTGACATGAAATTTGGAACGGTTGGCTGCAGAAAGAGCTGCGAGTAATGAGCGTCTGTTTGAGGTGTCAAATAAGAGGATTACCTTGTTTTTGGGCTTTCAAAAGATAAGTGGATATCTGAGCGCTCATCCGGCCGCGCCGTCTGAACCCCGACCCCTCACAGATGGAGGGGGGCCGGCCCTCGGACTGAATCTTCGCCCCCTCCTCATCCTCGGAGATGATCTGTCCGTCAGGGGAGCTGACATTTCCACCGGTCACTGTCTGAGGAAAACAAACCTCAGTCTCATTCATATGGAAAATCTGATTCTAACCTTTCCCCTCAGCACTAATCAGGACGAGTCCAGATTATCTTTTTGTAATCACCTCACCGGGTCCGGTCTCTTCAATAGAGGCAGAAGTGTGGATCCATCTAATCTGTCAGAATTAAATGAGATCCATCACAGATCTGGATAATGGCCCCTGCAGATTGTGTGCAAAAATCTTCATTAATAATTCAGCTCGGCTTTTTATTATTCATGGGTTGGAGAGTGAGAGGAGAGCAGGGCAAGCGAGCTCTGAGGCCTGGATGTGGAGTCAACTGCTGCTTTAAAGGAGCAGGCCGCCATTTTTTTTTCTGTTTCAGAGCAGCTGAACCTGAACTCATGGGACAGATGTGGAAAAGGACGGGATCAGAACCAGGATGTGCAACAGCAAATTATTTCATTCCAGATTAATAACGTATCCATGTTTATAAAGAAAGTGAATCAGTCTCAGTGTCTATCAAACAGGGAGAAATTTAAAATGGTGGCAGTTTGGATTCAGAAATTTAAACCTGTTAAATCAGAAGCAGATCTGAAGCTGTACAAGTTAAATTCAGTGGATTAAAGTATTTTCTCTTATTTTTATTTTTCTGAATTTTAATTTTAGCTAATGAAGTAACATTTTGCTCAGTTGTTGCTCAACATCTGAAACTGATCCAACAGTCCAACTGAAAAACAAGGCTGACAGAGTATAATGAATTCATTTTGAACTGAAAATGGAGCATGAGTCTGTTTACCTGTTCACTTATTGACCTGTTTACTTGTTCCCCTATTCCCCTGTTCACCTGTTTACCTGTTCACCTGTTTACCTGTTCACCTGTTGGTGGGTTGAAGGAACAGTTGGACATTTTTGGGAAATACACTCGTTCAGAGAGTTTCAGCCAAGTTCCCGAGTCTGTTTTATTCAGAGCAGTTTGCGTCTCTGAAGCATGAATGAATAAAAATGTCTTTTCTGTCTGTTGACATAAACATAATTTTTAATGATGCATTTCATTTGCTTCTGATTCCAGTTTTTAGCTTTAGCTCTTTTCTGCTCCTGTGCTCTCTGATGGTTGTTCTCATTTACACATTTTTGTGTCTCCGTTGCCGTGACAACTGAACAAGTGTGAAATTTGATTACAGCCCATAGACACCATGTTAACCAGCAGTCATTACCAAGCAGTTTGAAAGGCTGGTTGTGATAAAAGGTTGTCGCACCGAGCAACGAAATAAGCAGCAAAACACCTGGAAAACACAAACCAGACGCTGAAACTGTCACAGAGCTGGAGGTTTTCTATTCTCTGTTAGATGTTCAGACTGATACCACTCTCACACCTGTTCAATAAAAATCTGGCTGCAGCCAACGGTCGATTAGCTTAGCTTAGCATAAAGACTGGAAACAAGGGGAAACAGCTAGCCTCTAAATACCTCTAAAGCTGATTGATTAGCATGTAGCATCTGTTTTGTTTAATCCGGAGAGTGTGTTTATGAGCCAGGTGATCCCCTGAATGATCAGTGATTTATAAGTCACATGACTCATTGACAAATCTTCTCCAAAGCTCACACTGGGCTGCACCTCGCCGTGTGCTCAGCAGTTAGTATCCCTGAAGAAGACTCTTCTTCTTCTTCTTTTAGGTTTCCATACCGGGGAGCTGCACAGATCAACGTGTTGATGAGTTTTTGGAACGCGGGAGTCAGTGTTTAGCATCCTCCATCTTCTTCTCTCCTTCATGTCTTTGTCTCTTTGCCTCTTCACTTCATTGTCTCCTCGTCTCTTCTTTTCTAGTCGGCGTCGGGGCTTGTGGTCTGAGTTGTTGCTTTTCTGGAATTTGCACTCGTTTTACTTAACGAGAGGCCGAAGATGAACACACACTCATTAGGGCGCTGACGACGGTCGTTCTGCTGTTGTTTGAAAAATCCCCTGCAGACGGTTTCTTTGCCACCGCTTCCGCTTTGTGGGTCAGCACAGACATGAGAGGAATTACACCCGGTCTAATGAGCTGCCCGATTTCACCACAAACACTCGGCACAGAGCAGAGATGGAGGTGAGAGCTGACTTGATGTGCAAATAGACTGTTGGTCTGATGATGTTTGTGGAAGCTGCACGTCTTCCTCTCTCCTGTCCAGCGGTGGTGGTGGTAATAATCATTGTGTGGTCAGACCACATCAGACCGGTTCTGCTCTGAGACTCATTTGGTGATTTATGAAGGCAGGGCCTCTTTGAAGGCTGCAGCCTTTGAGTAACGCCGCTTTTTATCTTATTGTCTCTGGGCAAAGTTTGATCTCTTCCTGTTTCCTTTGTGAGGAACATTAGAAGTTTTGGCCTGATTAAAACTTTCTCTCTGCTGTACTTTCTGACTACAGGTGCATGGATGTTTAAAGACTGCCGAGTGGAACTAACAAAGGCAGAGCTATCTGGTAATCCGGCCCTCGGATTAAAACCATCACACCTGAGCACAGAGACAGAGTCGGTGTTAACTCGGTTTTAATGCTTTCTGTTTAATCTGGGTGGCAGCAGCCTCTCACCTTCATCTGTCTCCTGTGAAGTTTCTCTTTAAAATATTCAGAAAGTGAAGCGAGGCAGGCACACGTCTGTGTTTAAACTTTAAAACCGGAGACTCTCAGCGAGATGTCAGCAAAACTCAAGTGAAAGGAGCCGCTGCTTTGAGGCTCAGGCTCATTGAGCTGCATTTGAATTTTCTGATTTAATGTTAAAAGAGAAGTGCTGTGATGGAAAATGTCATTTATTGACAGAGACTCGTGTGAGTGTGTGTGTGTGTTCTCTGGGAAACATGCTTCTGAGAGGAGGCCCGGAGACGCCGTCTTTCACGGATGAACCTCACCTGTGCTGAATTAAAGGACCGTGCTGCTGTTTTCTCATGTTGTGCCCCATTAACTGTGATTTCCTTCCTTCCAAGCAGCTGCTGGGACCACTGTCAGATCACAGTCCACATATCGTGACCTTTATTTCTTTTGTCAAAGTCTCCGTGATGGTGCATTGAAGGACGTTTCATGCCTTGAAAGAGAACATGAGATCGGTTGTTTCTTTCCTTGCCTTTTCCTGTTTAAGACTTTAACGATACAAGGTTCAGTCCTGATCACCAAACTAGAGCTTTAAGATAAGATAAGATAAGATACACCTTTATTTGTCCCACAATGGGGAAATTGCATCCGTCACAGCAGCAAAGAGGCAGATACTTTAACTATTAGACGTACTTCATTTCTTTTCACCATAAAAAACTAAAGTATAAAATAAGTCACAGATCGATTAAACTGTCTCTCTTGTCAAGTCTCCTACGTGTTGTGTTCAAGGACACTACTAAAACTGACACATAATTTTGTCAGAAAATCAAATTCAGAAGAGAAGCAATGAGCAAAATCTGACAGTGAAAAAAAGTGGTATTGGTGTGTTCTCGCTGAAATGAGACGCCACGGTGTCCTTGAATGCAACAACACAGACGAATCTCTCTGGAAACACTGATTTTTTTTTGGTTGTTTACTTTGTTGAAAACACATCAAATGAATTCCTTAAAGTTTTTAAAATGTCAAACATTTAAACTTGAAGCTCTGCCCACCAAACTGCAGCATCAATTTTACCTGATTTTAGATTGAATTCATTTTAGTTTACGATAAAATTTTAATTTTCAGAGACACAAAATGTGGCACAGATCAATAATCCATCACAGATGGATTTGATTTAAGTTTGAATTTGAGTTTGATATCAGTTGTTTCTCCGTTGTCTCTTGCATTGAACGGGTTGCTCTTCTGCAGGTGTTTTCAAACCATCTCTCGTTTTCATTTCTGTAAATCTTTAAAAAGTCAGACATTTAAAGGGACAGCTCGTGATCCAAACGTGAAACTAGATGTAGCCTCATGCTCAGCTCTGATTGGCTCTGTTGTTTTTTAACAACCAGAGAAAGAGCCATTATTGAACAAAACACCAGAGAGATACGACCTATTTAGGTTTCAAACCTGCTTACGAATTAACTTTCCACCACAAAAATAAAGTTCTTTGAATTGAACTGAGTAGATCAGCAGGGGAAGGTTGACCATGAGCTTTGAGCTGATTTATGAATAAGCAATAAGTCCTCACACAGTGTCCAGTAAATACTGTATATGTATATAGAGTTTAGTTGTTAATCACAGTCTCAAACTGGAGAAACTGTTGGAAACCATTTCCTTATTTTCAGTTTTTATTGGACTCGTCCACAGAACGCCTACCTGTCCACGGCAGCACAGACTCTGAGCTCGATGCTGAGATCCCCAGAGAGATCTGTCCATCAGCCCGAGAAAGTATGACTGCTGTGTGGAGAAAATATAAATAAAATTTGTGAGCGATTGAGAGGCTCGGTCCACATGTGAGTGACAGAGGAGGCGGTGTGGATCGACAGAAGCAGCTGAGGCTCCGTGGGGAGAACGCTGCTGAGTAAACCAGGTGGAAAAAAAGCTTTTCAGAACTCCCTCTGCTCTCTTCTCCTCATGTCTTCCTCTTCATTCTTCTTCTACTCTTCCTCTACTCTCCCTCTTTCTTCTTCACCTGCAGCCTCAGAGAATGCCATGAGATTTTATCAGTGAGGAGGAGGAGGAGTTCTGCTTTGACTCTCAAGTCACTTTTGTAAGAAATAAAACTAAAATAACGTCCCGTAATAAGATCTGCTGTGGATCTGAGTCATGCAAAACTCTGAGCTCAGCAAATTACACGATTGTAACTGTGTCAGAGGAAAACAGTTTCACTGTTTCTGCTTTAACTTTGTTATTTTACTTGTGAATTAGAAGAAGGCTGCATAAAGAATCAAACAGCTCTTCAAACACAACAACTTCAGTCTTGTTGGTCTCAAATTGAATTGAATTAATTTGTTGGTCTAAACTTGGACTTAATTTTGGACTTGTTGATCATGACTTGGTATTAATGTATTCATTTAATTTAGGAATTTTATTTTGAATGATAATATCAGCTTAATGTAACCCAGCAGAAACAGAATTTTCCTATTTCGTTAAATATTTGACATTCGGTCATACTTTTGTTTTCTTGCTATTTTCTGGTCCACAAAACTATGATTACTTTAAGTTATTTGGTTGATTTATGTGTCCGTCAAGTTTATTTTATTGTTACTGGTCCAATCACACAATAGAGAAATGCTATAGGAGGGAGGAAGCAAGTCCCGCCCCCTTTCAGGTAGCAGTTGCGTCAGTTCGCACACCGACGCAGCGAGAGAAACACATGCTAGCCAGTGAGGAATGAGAAGTAAACTCTTGTCGGTTATTGCACATAAGTTAGTTTCAACCATTTAAACGTATTCGGAAGGGAGACCAGAGGTGACTGGGCCGACCCGAAGCCTGTCGATGTGGGTTTACTGTGACTGGACTGTCTCGGTGAGTCGTTTTCAGCTAAGCTAATGTAGCTAATGGCGGTAGCCTGTTTCGCTTCGTCACGCTGCGGTGCAGGTGTGTGTCTGTTTGCTAGCTAATGTGCTACATGCTAAATGCGATAGTTATAGTTAGGTATAGTAACATGTTAAAAGCTCATAACGCGGCGCATAGTTCTCTGATAACATGAAGAAAATGTGAGCTGTAGCTTTATTGCTCATTTTTGTAGTTAGTTTTATATGTTTGAGTAATTAATATGATTAGTATCCTGTAAAACAACGTTGGTCAAAAAATATCTAGTGTTCAGAAAGAGTGCAAGAAAAGGTTTAAGATGTGTGAGAATAAAAATGATGGGTTTGATCAAGATTATAAGGTGTAAAGAGATTTCATATTGTATTTCAGTTCATGATGTAAGTACAAGCATGTAAAACTAATGGTAAAGATATGTAACTGTAGCTGATGGCTTCTTCACCACAGAGGGATCTCAGCTGTTCCTTCCTCCTTGCACAAGTTCACTGGTGTTGTAAGATTCGTAAAGACTCCGTTCTAATGTTAACTTATACAAATAATAGGGTTCACCCAGAAGAAGGAAAACACTTACAGAAGTTTGAACAAAGTCTTTTACTAGGACGACGAACACTAACGACTTTTTGACCTGGTAAAACTAAACAACCTGACTGAAATTAAACCTCAGAACTATGAGCTGCTTTAAATATTCGAACAAGAGAATCTGAACTGAGCTTTGAGCTCAAACTCTGATCTGAAACTCTTTTGATATCATGGACTGAGTTGATGCTCATATTATTGGTTTGGTTTGTCCCACTTTTGCTTTAATGACAATATGAACACACGCTGCATGTATGGGTTTGTGCTGAACCTGATGATCCACCTGATCCCGGCATGATCTGAGTTGTCAAGCTTCTTGTGGTGTCACAGGATGCGTGGCCTCCTTTAGTATCAGTGCGGC
The DNA here is from genome assembly GCF_017976425.1 of Toxotes jaculatrix. NCBI lineage: Eukaryota > Metazoa > Chordata > Actinopteri > Toxotidae > Toxotes > Toxotes jaculatrix. The sequence continues at coordinate 27,849,087 of NC_054403.1, forward strand.
TGAGGTCAGATGACTGTGGAGGAAAGTCCACGACAGTCAGGACTCACTGGTCCTCTTTGGTCTTCCAGTGGTTCTTGCAGAGCTCTGAGTTGTGGGTGTCTAACTCCAGAGGAAGAAAACACCCCCAGACCTGAATATTCCATTCCCCGTGTTTCAGTGTGATTCACTGTGGTATCATTTTCCTGTTGGTCTCCTTCTGTTGCTGCCATGAATCTCAGACTGTGATTCATTTGTAAACATCCAAATGCTGTTTTTTTTTTGTGCTCACCCCAAGTGTTTGTCCTTGTTTCTCCTCCTGAGAAGTGGTTTAGAAACTGCTCCTCATTCTCTGAGACCACAGCAACACAAACTTCTTTTGACAGTGCTTTAGCTGAGTCTTGGATTCTGTACTGAACTGATTCTGTATCTGTGATCAAGTTGCTTTTCTATCTCTCACTGAACTAAACTTGATGCATTGATCCTCTGGTGATGTGGCCACTTTCCTCTGCCTGATCCAGCTCTCTGCAAACAGTTTTAGAGTCAGTGCTCTGCCCTCTCAGAGACCTTCAGCCCTGATGTGATGCTGAGAAAGCTCCTCTTTGCTTAGAATAACTCTCGGACTTCTGATCCCACCAGATTTGCCTACATGTGATTGCTGAACCAGATGAATTGTTATGGGTTAAACTACCCATGGTATATGTAAATACTGCTGTTTTAATCGAAGGACCGAGTGACCGACGGTTTAAGGCTCGTTCTTGTTGGATGAATTTGTTGTTCTCAGCCCAGACTTTCACACTCGCAGCGCCGTATGCTTCCTCGCTCTTTAGTATTCCTCTGACTCACTGATTCTGGATCAAAGAGAAAGAATCAGAATCACACATGCAGCTCCTCAAAGCTCCGAAATTCTTTTTTCTTTTGTCTTTAATTTCTACAGTGGTGAAACTGGATGACCTGAATATTAATGTCAGTGCTGTGTTTTTGGCTGATGCTCATGTTCCTGTGTGGTCTGGTGTGTGTGGATACAGAGAACAGGGAGATTCTAAACAGGCTGAAGTATGAAAAACTATTGGGCCTATAGGTTGAGTTAACTGACAGTCGGGTGTCTTCTTCCAGCTCTCTGCGTCCAGAACGAGCCACATTTTTACTGACATTACCCACAGTCGTCTGATTAAATGTTAATATCAAGACGATGTTTCATGGAGCTTTGTTGTGATTTAATGATCTAAAAATCTTTTGAACTGTGATTCAGCTTTTCGGGGGACCAACAGTCCCAGGCGGTTTCCTCACAGACACTGCGTGACTGACAGTTCTGTCTCTTTACGTCTTGGGTGGACACAAGGCTCTCGTGGTCGAATCATCAGAACAAAGGATGAGCAGCTGTGTTAGAAAATGTGTGGGTCTTTAATAAAAAGGTAAACTACGAGTCAGCTACGAGTCCCAGGTGAGAAACATCCAATCACAGAGCTTCAGATTAGCTGGTAGAAAATTCAGTAGAGCCTCTTGTTTTTAGAAATACTGATTTTTAGGAATCGTTACTGGGTTTTTCTTTTGTCAGGACCGTTCCACTGATTATCCTCACACTCCTGTAACATGAGGCCAGGTCAGACTCACGATGGGCGTTTCAGAAAAGAAAGATCAGAATTAATAACACACAACCAGAGATTGTGTCTTTTTTTTATTTCACATTCTCTTCTTTGTTGTTAAAACTTAAAAACCCACGTTACACACAGTGCAGCTCAGCTGCCGCCGACAGTTCAGGTGTGTTGTGTCGGTAGATGCAGGTGTTGATAGGTCTGTGTTTTGACTCTGGACTGAGACTGTGCTCAGCAGTACTGTAGGATTTCTCTCTTTTACTGGCCTTTCCACATCTCTATATGATCTAAATCAACCTCTGACAACCCAGATATGAGTCTCTCAGACTAATCACAGTCGGTCTTTGTTTCAGGTTAATTTTCTGGGATTAAGACGTTCCTGGCTTTGAACGTACCTGAAGAGTTCACATGTTTCTGACAGAGTTCCTGTTTTTCTGACGGTCTCTCCTTCTCTCCGTTTATCCTCCCTCCTCGTCCCATCCTGCAGTGTGTTTTATTTTAATCCTTCTCTCTGAAAAGACCATTAGCAGCTGCTCTTTGTTGGAGCTGAAATGAAGCCGAATGTGTCAGACTGAGAGGAACATGAATTAAACATCGGCGAGAGACGGAGAATTATGAGCAGTGTCCGGTCTAATAAGGCTGAGCATTAAGAGCACGGTATCTCCACGCTGAGGCGTCCATCTCTCTCTCTGAGGTTCAGGCGGAGGTTTAAACTCCCCCTCAGAGAGAAGGGAATGAATCAAGTGTTCATGAATGAAACAAAAGTGGAAAACGAGAAATAAAAAAGCATTCCTCCGTCTGTCGCTGCTGGTGTTTTATTATGCTTCGGTCTGTGTGGTGGAGCGGAGGCGTCAAATGGAAGGTGCAACAACACACGGCTGCTGTGTGTACACACCACAGATATAAAACAAGCACCTTCCTGCAGGTGATCACACTTCATTCATGTCACAGTCCAACAGGTGATGTCTGCGTATTTAAAACCAACCCTGCCTCTCACCCCTCCGTCCAGCTGCCTCTGACTTTACACGTGATGCTTCCAGCAGTGTTGCTGAAAAGCAGTTTGTTAATGTGCAGGGTTTTGTGGCTAAATGCTTGAACCACTTTGGACTCGTTTGTCTCCCTGGACTTCCGTCCCGTGCCTGGAAGCCTGTTGTTTGCTCGTCGTCGTGTTGTTTTGGTCCTCGTCCCTTTATTTGCCATAAACTCAACCTTCCCTCGACCTAAACCGCACCATAGCTGCTGTGCACAGATGCTGCAGAGAAACGGACCATTTTTACTGCTGCCAACTGTAATGACAACATTTCTACTTGGGTTTTGCAGAATATTCCTGTATCAACAGTCCTGTCAGGCGATGGGTTTGCTTTTTGTAGCATCGGGAGAAATATTATCGACAGCTTCATCCCCTTTAGCAATTCATCTGTGAGCCGAATGTTTTGTTTGCTGTAGTTTGCAAAAACTAAAACTAAGGTGTTAAAGTTAAATCGCTGCCAGGAGACAGAACGGAAGGACCAATGAAGGAACCTGAGAACACAATTTAGTTTTTTCAGGGCACAAATTATTCATTTGAGCTAATAAATGAAGTAATTTCAGGACATAAATAACTAAATGAAGGGAACAAATAGCATATTGACGGCAACAATTAGCCATCTGAAGGAGCGTGTTGTAATTTGTCTGAACTGTTCAGCCCTGATATTTACCAACCTTCAGAGATTTGTGTTGATACAAAACATTCCTGGTGTTTTTATTCAGTTTGTATGAGCGTGTTTTAAATGTGGATAAAACCTCTGAGGCAGCTCAGGCAGCTTTTCGTGTCCGGGAATATCTGAGGGAATGCAAGGTCAGAGGAAGATTCCTTCATTGTGACGCTTTAATGGACTCCATATTTCTTTTCTCACAGATGAAACGGAGGATATCTGCACATTGGAAACACATTCAGCAGAGCAGAGCTCGGTGAGATGACACGATGGACGAGGAAAAGAGTCCACAGGGTGAGACGATGTGCAGTTTCTCATATTTCCACATTGACTTATCACCGTCCATCGACTCTCAGTCCAGTGGTCCCTCTCTTTTAGCTCTGTGTTGGTCTCCACCAGCTCCTGAGGGAAAATACTTAGCTGCTAAATGCTGCGCTGTGTTCAGCAGCTGCTCTCTGACTGAGTCTGTCTGCTGCTGCTTATTGATTATAACTGATTTAACTATAAATATATTTAAACAGCAGCTGTCACATGGATCTTGGTCAGACCAGCATAATGTTCATAGTGGATGATTCTGCAGTTCCTGTCATTGTTCAGGACAAATGCAGGAAGTTGGATCCCTGACTCCAGCTGTTCTGTAGCTGCCATGTGCAGATCGCTGCGCTGAGAGGTGCTACTGGGATTGACTGATTGACTGATTGATTGACTGATTGATTGATTGATTGATTGATTGATTGATTAGTGTCAGTATTGTGTCCTGTGAGCTTACAAGACACCATCAGCCTAAAGCAGGCGGATCCTGCCTCCATGATTCACAGGATCACTGTTAAACAGAAAGAAGCTTAAAGCAGCTTAAAAACACTGGAATTAAAAAGCCATGTTTTCTTCATCTGTGCTTCAAAATATTTTATTTAATGTTGTTGTTCTTAAATTCTCATACCAGGGACGGTTCAGAAGAAAACAGGGTTGGTACTGTGGTGCTATTTCAAGATGGCCCTTCTTCAATGATGGAAACAAGTCCTCCCACAAACATGCTGTGCTCATCTTCCGTGGCAGTCTCTCTCATTCTAATTACTCTTTAGGCCAGTGAATGGCATATTCTGTTTAGTTATTTTCTTGTGAAGTCTAATTAATATGAAAATAAAAATATATTTGAGCACAACAACAGTGTCCTGTAACCATACAGAGCAGAATAACTTTCCATTCTGAGCACATGAAGAATAAAAACCAGCACAGTGCTGCAGTGTTACATGCAGCACATTAGGTCCTGCATACAAACATACAGGGAAAACACACAAACCCGAGGCTAGCATCACCTTTTGCTTCCTTAAATTTAAAATACCAACACAGCACAGCAGTGTAAACAAACACAGAAGATGTTTGAGAGGTTCAGTCTCCATCAGGGAACTTTACATTTTCTGCCACAGGGTAGAACGTGGAACTTACAGAGGAGAACGTGGCATATTGTATGTTTGACTTCCAGCAGTGAAGGAAAATTATATTTTTACCGTTTTTATTTCAGAAACTATTCCTTGCACATATGATGGTCCCGCTTATTCCATGGAAAACCCTCCTGTGCCGTCCACCTCCTCACAGCCCCTCCCTCCACAGGTGACAGGTGAAATGATCTCTCCCTCATTAGCTCATTATTTTCTTTTCTCTATGATTCTTTATGAGACAGGTATGACAGTCAGGTTTTGTTTTCCTGTTTAAGTGAGTGACTGACAGGAAGCTCTCTCTCTCTCTCTCTCTCTCTCTCTCTCTCTCTCTCTCTCTCTCTCTCTCTCTCTCTCTCTGTTGGATCATATGGGCTTCATCATCATCATAACCCCTGTAAATGTGCATCTTCCTCCACTGTTTTCCTCAGACTGATCACAAACATTATGGATTCTGTCCTCCTCCCCTCCTCCTTCCCTTCCTCCTCCTCTTCCTCTTCTTTCACCACCTTCTGTGACAGATCCAGTTATTTCTCTGTTTCCTCCCACAGTGGACTCACAGTGCTTCACTGCCACCAAGTGGCTGCAGATTATCTAGATAGATGGATCAGAGCGGGGGCCCCTGAGCCATCGCCTCTGAAAGGACTCTTTACATTTCTTTTCAGAAAGTTGATGACGCCACCACAGAGGGATGTGAACTAACCACAGAGGGACCACGAAGAGACATCGAACCACCGGACGGGTAAACAGCACCGACACAACCGACTGAAATCAGACAGAACAAACACAAACAGAAGCAAACTACATTCTGAGCCACGGTGAGTCTGGGGGCCCTGCTGCTCTGTAGGAGGGCTGGGGGCCTTTTATGTCCGTGCCCAGGGGCCTGTTGTCTCATAGACCGTCCCTGTGTCTCCACTGTAAAATAAAGTGGTGTTTGTCTCATGTTTGCTCTTCAGATCAGATGTGAATCTTCCAATGTGTTTATGCTTTGTTCAAACACGGAAAACTTTATTTTCAATTACAAATATTCCAAGGACTGAATGTTTATACTCCGTTATTCTGGAAACCTTTTGGAGCAGTGAGGTTTATAAATCCTCTGATTAAAGCGCGTCCCCTCTCACAGTTTGTACGGTCGCAGATGTCTGCTGCATGATTTCAGACACGTTTCCTCAGACTTCAGGCTGACACACTGAGCTCTGCATTAGAATTTAAAATAAAGTTCTGTGGGTTTGAATAAAGTTTGCAGGTTGTTTATTGTGTGTAGGGATCCAGAGGATGAAACAGGCTGCATGTTTAAACACCTCATCCACAGTCTGACGGTGGACACGCTGCGGTGAGGGTCCTATGTTGTTGGGTCCCTAATGTCCCCTGCTACAGGAGTCTTATCTCTCCATCATCCAGAAAATAAACTGCTCCAGAAATGATGAGCTGATGAGTCAGTCAGTCAGCTGGAAAGAAAGAATGGTGGTGCAGGTTTTCAGCCAGGCCGTGGCCCCGTCTGGCCCCGTCTGGCCCCGTCCATGATCCAGCCTTTGCTCAGGCCGCCACCTTAACATGCGAGATGTCAGCATCCTAAACAAATATTAGCATATTAGCATGCTAATGCTGAATATTTAGCTCTTCACCTTTCATCTCCTGCTCCCATCATCCCTCTCTGCCTCTCTGCTGTTGTTGACAGAGCATTAGAATATGATTTCAGGCTACTTCATTTGTTTTTTTATTTATTTTTTTTCTTCCTGCGCCGCTGTAAACATAAATCACAGCGAGCCGAGCCCAGAGCTCATATAAATGTCAGGATAGACAGCGGAGCTCATAAACCTCTAATTTGATCTTTATTCATCTGGGACAAGGCATGAATAAAAGCTCACCTAGTAAATCATCATTTTCTGCTTTGTGTCAACACAGCTGAGAGGAGAGAGAGCGGGAGGCGTCCATCCATCTGTCTCTGTAAGGCCCGCCTCCTCCTCCTCCTCCTCAGGCAGCTCTACTTCTGATTGGCTGCTTCGCCTCTCAGCCTCTTTCATTTTACAAACAATTTTGATGCATAATAATAACTAATGAGTCATTTGGTTCATTTAGAAGAAAATATTTATAGTGTGATTAATTTATCTTTAACTTCTGAGATTAGAACGTTATTAATGAGTGATGAATGATTAACTCTTGTTTTCCTGTTTATTAATGTGCTCTCCAGTCATAGTTAATGTCACCGATCGTTTTTCTTCTGCTCTAAGTTTTCACGATTTTGTCAACATTTAATCAGTAAGAAGCATCAGTATGGAGAGCTGTGATTGGTCGGATCTCTGAATGTCAGTTACTGTACCTGAAGGTGGAGTCAGTGATTCTAATCTAATGCTCTGCCTGTTCCAGCCAATCAGCAGCAGGGGGCGCTGGAACCAGCTGAACTCCCGTGACCTCTGCCTCTTCTTCTACTGCTCTCCATCTCTCTCTCCATCTTCCACATCCTGGCTCCTGCACGGAGCTGCACCGTAACGTAAACATCACAGATATTTTACTTCATCAGTTTGGTAGATCTCACTCAGACTTTCCACCGCAAAACATTTTCCTCTTCATGCTTCAGAGTTGTTCAGACGACTGAGGAAGAAAAAGTCCCAGCAGAACGCTGACGTCCCATTGGCAGTTTAACTGAGTGGTACCTGTTCACCTGGGATCTACATTCATCACTGGTTATACTGGTTAGTCGTGTTACTGTTCTGTAATGAATCCTTACATCTCACACCTTCGCAATTTGAATGAAAGTTTAATAAAAATATAAATTCTGCGAGAGTATATAATTTACCATAAATCCTGACTACTCACTGAAATCATTTTTTCATTTTCCTGGTTGCTCTGAGAAAGAATGTGCAGCACATCCACAGCTGGAGCTGATAAGAGACTTTGAGATGCAGAGGTTTCTGTCCTGGGCCTGAAAGGGTCACATCCACACTGTAGATCACAGCATTAGGTTTCACCTCAGGGCCCAGTGAACATCCACGGGTTGGTGCTTTACAGCGCTGAACCCTTCACCAAGGCAAAGCCTCACACCGAGGGCCTCACTGTTTATGCTTCCCAGAATCCCTGATGGTCTAATGACGAGTTCATTCAGTCCTCAGCAACCTGAATTCAGACAGTGATCACATGACTCGCTCTGCTTTACCCCGAGAACAGCTCTGCCTCCCTCTGAAGGGTTAACACCTGAGGCTGGTGGAGTTTTACTGGCATCTACTGGTTCACTCACAGAACTGCAGCTGTGCAGAAACTTTACATACACAGTAATATTAAATAAACAGTGATGTAACATCATTTAAAGACACAGCATGTAGAAACATGAAACCCTGGTGGGTGATGTGTTTTACAGGCAGGTGCAGATTAACTTGACAGAAAGCAAAGAAAAAACATTGAAGTTACAGTGAGATCATTTGCAGAGACTTAGAATAAAATGTTCTGATTGTCTGGAAATAGATTCAGTAACGTCGGATGTTATTGCTCCATAATTTTCCAATAATTTCCTTTTGATTTTCAGGAATTTTCCATGAAAGCAGTGTGTCATTTACTGGAATTACCGGGAAAACAGAAATATAACTGAAGGAAAAGCTCCGTGGAAGCTCAAGCACTCATTAAGTCACTGATAGTGATTCTTATAGTACACTTTACTCTCCGTATACGTTGAAATGTGTGCTCGACTAAATTTTATTACAAATTTTAGGCGGAATTTAATTTTAAAAAATGTGTGGATGGACAGACGGGAACCTGTTTGAGACCAAAATGTAAAACCGTTTCTCCTTTCTGGGAACAAAGTCTTTGAACAGGGATGATGTACATCTCATTAACAGAATTCAGGGTTAGGGTTAGAATAGGTTAAATAAAACGGTATAAAATAGATGTTTATTAAGCTACATTTGACTGAGATATTATCATATACTGATCATTACTGCAGTTTAGTTTTCTAGCAGGAGGTAAGCTGAAACTTTCAAGAAAGCTACAGGACGGACTGAAGAGTCTTTGAGTTTAAAGAAAATGTGTAAAAATATAAATGACCATGTGTCTGTTGTTGGTTTTTGTTCAACGTTTCTGTGAAGGCTTACGGCTGCGGGCGCTGGAGATGAGGCCGCAGTTATGAACAGAGGTCGGTGTTCAGCAAAGTGGCACAATTTAATTTGTGTGGCAGGAGCTGCGCGGCTGCGATAGACTCGGTAATGAAACCTCTCAGCTTTAAGTTCTGTCTACTTTATATTCACAAAGGGAAACGAGTGAGGCAGCCATCGTGGAAACATGCAAATACACTGATCTCTTTAATACGAGCTTCACCCAATCGGACGGCGGCTTTGACAAGCAGAACAAATGCCCTGCGAGCACAAACGTGCGGGTCAGGAGGAGCGGCGCCGATGGTCGAGCCACAATTCAACTTTCTTTATCCTCTTTTCAACGCCGGCAGTCACATTCTGCCTGTTCGCTTACTGTTAAATTAGTCATCTCAGATTAGAGACGGCTTAGGGAAGAAAACTTTTCCTTAAAAAGTTGACAAAGCTCTGAAACTATATGTATTTTGAATATATGCAAAAGCAAAGTGCGGGGAAATAAGTGTGTTTTGGAAAGTTTCAAGAGTTTCTGTGCACTTTTCACAGTCAGAGTCATGTCTTCCATTTTAAATCCAAATGGCACAAAATAGCATTTTAAACACCTACTGTGTATCACTGCTGTTTGATTTCAGCTTTGATTAGAACACAGTGATACACAGCAGCATTAAATTAGCATCGAAACTCAGGAAACTCCCACAAGATCACAACAGAAACCCCACTTTGTTTTTAAAGAAACGGTTCTGGCCTCTGGGAAAAGCTTTAGCTCCTTCTGACCTCTGAATACACCAGGGCTAGCTTTAGCTGCGAAACTCTGGACACGGCTAACATGAAGCTACAGTGCCAGTAATATTAGCTGCTAACTTTTGTCTTCATACATTTAATGGTAAGATATAGATGAAAACACGTCAGTAGCATTTTGCTGCTAACGCAGGTAATACAACATGAAGGTAAAGCAGTTTCACGGACATAAATACTGTGTGGCTAGCACTAGCTGTGAGAACTACAACACCCAGCGGCCCCTGGCTCCGCGCAGACTCAGTAGCGGCCTGAAGATGGCGTCTGTCAGGACGCAGCCGTGCGTTTGGACAGTTTTACTTGTGTTTTCTTTCTGTAGTTTCGTCTCGTCTCTGTACTTTCGCGTCGGAGACAGCGAGGAGAAATGTTTCACAGAGGAAATCCCGGACGAGACGATGCTTATCGGTGAGTTTGTGACGGAAACCCGCCTCCTGACGGTCCAGTTCCCTCAGCTGACCGACTGCACTTCAGTTCCGTTTTATGACACGATGATCATTCACGTTAGATTCATATCTGACCTCTCAAATCAAATTATACTGTGTCACGTCTGAAGCTGGACAGGCTGAGGGACGGTCTCCTCTGTCCTCGCTCCTCCTGAGACGTCTGTCATAAAGGTGGGCGGATACCAGGTTCACCTGAGGAGCAAACGAGGAGTCCACCTGATGGATAGATCTCATTAAAACTGTTGGATGGTTTTTCTCAACAGTTAAAACATTTTGTTTTGTTTTGTTTTGTTTTGTTTTGTTTTGTTTGTTTGTCTCTCTCTGCAGGAAGCTATCGGATTCAGCTCTCAGATCAGCAGAGGGACGAGGACCTCCCGGTCTCTCAGGACCTCAGGATGCACATCGTTGCCAAAGGGCCCGATGACGAGGTTCGTCCTGGAGCTGAGTGTCAGTCCAGTTATTTTCACAACAAGCGGATGATTGTTTCATCAGGATGTTGGTGGATGTCGGTGTGTTAAGCTGTGTGCCTGCAGCCTTCTCACTGTTAACCAGTGTGTCTGTTTCCTTCAGCTGATTCTGTCTCGGCAGCACGACTCAGAGGGAAAGTTCACATTCACTTCACATAAACCAGGAAGATACCAGATCTGCCTGCGGCCCAAATCCTCAAACCCCGGCCTGTCTGCTGGAGGCGTGCTGGTGAGAACGTAAACAAATAATAATAATTAAAAATGAATAACTCAAAATGCAATAAAGGTAAAAAAGATAAAACATTTTTGAAACTAAAGTGATGCAAACAATGACACAAACTGAATTTCAGCAAAAGAAAACAGGATTTATCCCACGTGTACAATCACTGCTGTTACAGATATTAGGAGTTGATTATATTATTATAATAACTGCTTCACACAAAGGGACGACAGCCTAAAAAGCTGTACTGCGTTAACATAAAGTTCCTTCCTCATGAACTTCCTGCTGTGTTCCAGACGGTTCACCTGGATATAAAAGTGGGCGAACGCACCAACAACTACACTGAGATCGCTGCCAAAGAGAAGCTGACGATGCTGCAGCTGAGAGTCCGGCAGCTGGCTGAGCAGGTGGACCAGATCCAGAAGGAGCAGAACTACCAGAGGGTCAGTCTGTCTGTGTGGGTCAAGACTTATTGACAAGATGGTGGCGGACTTTAGATTACAAGGCTCGGAGGAAGTAGGTGATGGCGGCGCAGGCAGTGCACGTCACGCTCACGGCAGCGTTCTTCCTCTCAGTCAAAGTACAGTCGTGAGATTTTTGTGAATCTAATGCTGAAGTCCAGAAGTTGGACTGTGTCATTGGACTGTGTCATTATGTGTCCACATGTGGGAGCAGCCAGTGATCGTGTTCCAGTTCTGTCTGAGGAGCTGAACTCCACGTGTTGTTTGCTGATTGACAGGTCAGGGAGAAGCATTTCCAGGAAGTCAGCCACAGCACCAACATGTGGATCTTCTGGTGGCCCGTCGCCCGCTCCCTCTACGTGGTGGCCGTCATCACCTGGCACACCAACTCCTGGTAAAACAGCATGTCCTGTTGTTTTGGTGACCTTTAGTTACTGACGGTGTTTCTCTGTCAGCAGCAGAAGAAGAACTCAGACACTAAGTATTCCCAGCACATTATACTTCAGGTATTCAAAGCAGGGGTTAAACTGGAATTCGACGGAACATTCTGGGATCTGTGTCCTCCTGTTTGTAGTTGCTGACTGAGACAGTCTGATGTCTCTGGACTGCAGAGCCTCAGACGGGTTTTTCAGCTCCTGTAGTAGATCCAGGTTTGCTGCTGGCCCCTCAGACACACGTCTGTCACTTGACTGTAGCGTGAAGCGTCCGTCTTCCTGTTCTGAAAGATGAAGCGAAGCACCTTTTCCCTCAGACTCAAACACACAGCATCTTCAGAGACTACAGCACGGAGCTGTCTGACGTCCTTCAGTGACTGATTATACACACAGTGTAACGTGTAAAGGAAAGTTGTGAAGTTGTTGAGGGAGGTCGACAGCTGAGGTCCATGATAAGACGAGACGTTTTTCTTTCATCCATCGTACCCGTGAGCCTGTGACAGGTCACTCTCACACCTACCAGTCGTTCTCGCTTCATCTCTTTTGATATAAATGGACAGTGTCTGTACATGTGACCTCAGTGACCCTGCTGCTCTGCATCCTAATTACTGCATTTACCAAGTGAAGCATGAAACAGATGTGAAATTAAGTTTTGTATGTTTGAGGTTAAAGGTGTGAACACACAATCATCTGGAATGAAGCAGAATTTATTTACAAAAATGTCCTGATCTCAGGTCGATGCATTCGTTACAAACAGTTTGTATAAAAACAACAGTAGAAACTATTTAGTGTCAAACTTCAGACAAAGTTTTATATTTACAGAGCTGTTTTTTAAGGAGTTCACTGTTGATCCGTCCTCGTGTTCTGTGTTTCAGGTGAACTCAGTAAACTTTGGACCTGCAGAAGAAAACATTAAATCACAAACAATGTACGAACTCGAGTATTTCCAGATGCAGAAGAATAAATAAATATTTTGCCTGAACTGAGAAGCCCCACATCAGGAGATCAGGACTGAACCCGGAGGATTTGGTCACCTGGAGAAGGCGGATACAGAGAGGAGTCCAAGCAGGAACTCCAGGCCGTAGAAGCAGAGCAGGACGGTGCTGAGGATGAACTCCAGCCGCAGGACGAAGGTCTGCAGCAGCAGGTAGTAAACAGCCAGCGCGGCGCAGGGAACCAGGATGAAGAGCGACACGCACAAGGCCAGAGAGCGCTCGCACAGGTTCCCCTTCACACCTGGATCGAGACACCGCACAGAACCTGGTTTCCTTTCTCTGTTATATGAACTGTTTGCTGCCACAGCGTGAAGCCATGTTCGTCCACAGAGAGAACACAGTCACACTGATCTGGTGAAATTTCTTCACCAGAGAAGAAGAAGACCAGCGTCTTCACACCAACCATTTTAACACGTACCAACCCTAACCCTCATTTTTCCTGCGTTCACCAGCAGCTGTCAGCCGTCCACCTTAAACTAAGTGTAGATTTCATTACAGGTCTTTTATATTTCACTGCTGGAGCTGGAGTAAAAAAAAGCAGCCAAGACTAGAAAACAGTGAAAACTCTGGATGTTTAAAATGAACCAGCAGCTGTTTTCCCCCGGGTGGAACCAAAGAACCCAAAGAACCGAACAGGAACTGGCCTCTGACTTCAAATCAAACACCAAGATTTGAAAAGACCGTCTCACATTAAACACTGTTCAGTTACTGATTAGACAGAAAAGAGGCGAGTGTGTGTGTTTAATACCTGTCAGAAGCCTGTTTGGTGTCTCACTCACCATAAAAGATCCTGAGGGTCTCCAGTCCGAGGAAGATCACCAGCAGCATCACATCCAGGACCAGATTATCTGACGGGTACGGGAGTAAAATCCCTGCACACACACGAAAAACACACAAACGGAGAACACGATGAATCTGGGTGTTAATACACAGAAAGGTTTTATGCTTAATATTAGTTTGAATAATAAGAAGGCTGTGGACGGTTGAGTAACAAAGTTTTCATTTCATTCTCACTTAAAATTGAGTTTTGAAACGATTTAATTCGTCTCGTAATTTTCTCCCTCTCTACTCATTAGGACACTAAAACTGTGACCTTTGACCTCTTCAGCTGCCCGTACTGGTTTTTCAGGGAATAAAATGTTCGTAAATTCTTTTGCTGCTGTAAACAGCTTCGTCACTAAACCCTGGTCAGTATTTCGTCCTGTTCTGTTTCTTTTTTAAATGAAGAGATGTTCAGTTATGTAACACCTGAGGGCTGCTGGGTATTTTTTTCATTATATAATGTTTGTACTTTTTTGTCTGTAATTTGAGACAAATTACAGACAAAAAAGATTTGTATTAATGTACTCTCAGTACATGATATTCGCTTTGCTTTTACACGTGTGCCTCTTGTTGATTTACTTTAATGAATAAAAACTAAAAATCTTTATGCTTGAAAGTGTTACAGGCATCAGTGCTTACACAGTCTACGTCAGCTTTGAACATATTTCTGGATAAACATATTTCAGTCAGTCATGTTTTACATCATGACCCAGAAACTGAAGTAAAATCTCCTGTAGCTCTCAGAGTGTTAAATAAAGTTGAATTCGGGAAACCCTCCAAACAAAATAAGGCACAGGAGAAATCTGATTCAGACCTGCTGCATAACAGTCGTGTATGGATGGAAGGAAGCACAGCAGCTTACAGACCTTTGTAGATGAACATGAGAATCTCTGCCAGGTAGAAGGCTGCAAAATACCAGCTGTTCAGGTACAGGAGAACCTGCAGAGGGGTGGACGAAAGCTGAGGAGACAAGGTCAAGGAGAAAAGACAGACAAGGACACAGGAACCAGATGTGAGCTGCAGCTCTTCACCAGTTTGATGTGAAGGATACGATAGGCTGGCTTCCTGCAGAGAGAAAGAGAGAGTGCAGCTGTCAGAGGCTGACTGATGCACAGCTGATTTTACCTGGATTCGTTTTATTTTGTTTATATTTCTTTCTCGTCTAATTTGAATTCTTGGTCTTTGAGCATGTGTAGTTCTTTAAAACATGACTTTTCAGAAGTTAGTGTCAGCAGTAGCAGTAACAGTATTATCAGTAGTACAGTGGCTCAGGTGGTCGCAGGAGCAATGATATTAATCGTAGTGATCCGAGCGCTGTTAGTAGCATCCAGGTTTTAGCTTCAGTGATGATATAGATGCAGTTTCAGAGGCTTTAATGAGCTGTGATAATGAACTGCATTGGCTTTATGTTAATCTATTAATCTATCAATATATTAATATTTACCGAACTGTTAGTAAAGTTATTAGCTACCGTCGAACTTAACGAGGGGCCGGCTGTGGTTATTTTCCGCTTAGTTCTGTTACGCGGATAAACTTCATATTGTTAAATGTTCGTTACGTTTAAAATCCAAGTTAAATTAACGGTAACGTTTTGTACCGACGGGTTTGTTTGTTTATTTGTTAAGCACAGAACGTAACTCACCAGGCGCCATGTCCGATTGCCATGGAAACAGCGTACAGGAAGCGCTTCTTCTTCACTGTTGGAATAAACCACAGTGGTGTTGACTTGCTGCCCTCTAGAGCTTGTATGTGATAACACATCATCTGCCACTACTACTGTTACTGTTACTGCTACTACTGCTACCTTCACCTCAACCAGACGCCGCAGTAAAATACAGTGTGGGTTTTGTACTTTATCTTACGTTAAGGATTTGAATACTTCCTCAGCCATAGTTTAAATGTAATACAACATACCTCACTACATTACCCAGCTTTCCCCTGCGGCGCGCTGATTGGCCACACTTGAATGATGGTTTACGTGGCATTGCTGTGTCCGCGCATGCTCAGTCGGGCTCTCTCCCGGTGTTAAAATGGTGTCTGTCAGGATGCAGCCGTGCGTGTTGTCAGTTTTACTTCTGAACGTTTTTTATAGCTTCGTCTCCTCTTTGTATTTTCACATCGGAGAGACGGAGAAGAAATGTTTCATAGAGGAAATCCCGGACGAGACGATGATTATCGGTGAGTGTCAGCGGTAAAAGAAGGTCTCCGGCTAATGCTAGCTGCTAGCTCACCAACTTTAGCTAGTTAGCTAATCGGCTAACTGAGCTAAAGTCAGTTTGTGTCCTCAGAAAGTGTCAAACAGGGACGTGTCCTGCTTTTATTTATTTTCACTGTTCAATGCAGTGACAAACAAACACACAAACAGAGTGAGCAGTCACAAACTGTGTAAACACGTTATATTTGTGTAGTTTTGCATCGATGTTAATATTGCGGCCGCATTAGTCTGATTTATGCACCTGTATATGTCACACTGCTAAAAAATCATATCGTTCACTCTTTCAAATCTCTCTCTGTAGTTGTACTTCACTTGAATATCTCTGTTTGCTTTAACTTTTAGAACTGTAAAGATTGGTGGTCCTCACTTTAACAGCTCATCCGCTTGTGTAAACATTGAATTACCTGTATGAATCAGAGGAGGTTAGTGCGTGGCATGCCCTGCTTCATTCAGCACAGACAGGAAGTGGTTCCCCGACACCTGTTAGTAAACCACTTAACCTGTAGATGATTCTCTCGATCAGTCGGTTAGTTGACCGTACTCCAGTGTGTCACCTTCAGACGTCAGTCCAAACCCAAAGACATTCAGTTTGTAGTAACATCATCATCCTCACTATAATTTAACATCTGGCCAAAGGACAGCAGCTGTAAATGAGCCTTTTAGCAAACAAGATCCTCACATGAGAGGAGCAGGAACAAATAACTACTGACACGAGGAATTCATTGGTTGATTTACAGAAAAGGAATCAACAGCTATGCTTCATCCAGCTTCTCCACTGTGAGCGTTTCCTGTGGGTTTTCTGTTTATATCATTAGAAACGTCTGCTTTTAAGTTTTGAACTGAACAAATCAAGAAGATCAGTTACTTCAGAAAATAACTGATAAAGAAATGAGTCACTATGTTAACTGCTCTTTCTTTTCACTTTGTTCTGTATGTGTGACAAAATGATCTCAGTTCAAACATCCACTTCACTTTTTCTGTCCACATCTCACAGACCTGATCAGAGAAGGAAGTTAGTCACTGTACAACCTGCAAAGACCATGTGATGAATACTGATTAGGGCACTTAGAAATGAAAAGGCTACAACACCTCTCACTGTTTCTGTCTGTGCAGGTAACTACCGGACTCAGCTGTATGATAAACAGAGGGAGGAGTACCTGCCAGCCACTCAGGGTCTGGGCATGTTTGTTGAAGTCAAAGATCCAGATGACAAGGTGAAACATTCGAAACACTCAACGAGGACATCGGGACATCAGGACCACATTATCAGCATCAGCTGTTTGTTTCAGCAGGATTTAACTGGTTTGTGTGTTTCCTGCAGGTGATTCTGTCTCGTCAGTACGGCTCGGAGGGAAGATTCACCTTCACGTCACACACACCCGGAGAACATCAGATCTGTCTGCACTCCAACTCCTCCAAGTTCTCCCTGTTTGCTGGAGGCATGCTGGTGAGGAGACAGGCACTGTCTGTTTGTGGTTAACGTAAACCTTTAAAGCTTTTCAAGGTGCATCCGTATGTTTTCAAATGAGAAATAGAGACAGTGCTGTTTATATCCATGTAGCTTGATGTTGTGTTACATAACCTATTTCACCCCCAGCTAGATAAACAGGGTTTAGGTAAATCTTTAGGTAAACTGAGGGGGGCAGTAGTTTGTTGAGCTGCAGCTCGTTCTTCCTGAAGCCCATTTACATTTTTCCATTGACTTTGACTTTAAATGTTATTGTGAGCATTTGACTGTTGGGTGTCGGTGCAGTCCTGTAACATTAGATTAATATGCTGGAGCTGTTGTGTTGCAGAGGGTTCACCTGGACATCCAGGTTGGAGAACACGCCAACAACTACGCTGAGATCGCTGCCAAGGACAAACTGACGGAGCTGCAGCTGAGAGTCCGACAGCTGGTGGAGCAGGTGGACCAGATCCAGAAGGAGCAGAACTACCAGAGGGTCAGTCACTGCCTGTGTTTTCATGTTGTTGTCTGTTGTGTTGTGTTTGTTTTGACATGGTAGCTGTGTGTAAGTTGGGTCCGATGAGCAGAGCAGAGTGAGTCAGAGTAAATCTGAGCGTCCTCTGCAGATTGTTTGCTGTCCGACAGCGTGCTTCGGACAGTGGCCGTCAGCAGTGTAAAGTCAGTTGTTGACGTTGCTGTCTGTGTGTCCTCTCTCAGTACCGGGAGGAGCGTTTCCGTCAGACCAGTGAGAGCACCAACCAGCGGGTCCTCTGGTGGTCCATCGTCCAGACCCTCATCCTGGTGGCCATTGGCATCTGGCAGATGAGACACCTCAAGAGCTTCTTCGAGGCCAAGAAGCTGGTGTAACTGTCCTCCTGGAGGAGTGTGTGTGTGTGTGTGTGTGTGTGTGTGTGTGTGTGTGTGTGTGTGTGTGTGTGTGTGTGTGTGTTGGTCTCCACTGATTGATGCAGTACTGAGCGGCCGCGGCGGTCGCTGTGGTTGGAGGAAGAACTCCTGAGGAGTCGGGACGCAGAGAAATCCAGCTGCACGATTTGGCTTGAAAACATCTTCATTTTTATTTTGACTGCTCTGATTGTTTTCCTCACACACCCTGTTTGTAATGAGCCCCTCACATCTGCAGTAGACTATCAGGGAAAACGTGACTGTGTATCACATGTTTGTTTGGGAGCAGGAAAACGGTTTCACCTTTTTGACTGGGACTGGGTTTTGTCTCCTGGGTTTTGTCTCCTGTTCTCATGTCAGCCATGTTTGTTGTGTCCTGTTGACTCCACAGAATCAAAGAAAGTTGAGCAGCATCGGGACAAACGAACTAAACCAGCCGACGGCTCCCAGACAGAGTCACGTGTTCACAGGTTTCTCTTTGTTGTTGTTAATTTGCCCTTTTTCTTTCTCGTTACTCGCTGTGAGAACTTGACATGTTACTGGCCACTAGAGATGTTGTTCAGTCGCGCGCACGGAAACAGAAGTCAGGTTTACACGTAACGTCAGTTTGAAGCTGGTAGTTTGCTCCGTGTCCTCTGAGAGACGGCAGACATCTTAACTCTCTCACACTCTCTGCATCTTCCATCATCCGCAACTACACTGAATAAAACGGGTTGAAACGCCATCAGTGATGTAATCAGTTGTTACTGCCCAATCCTCGGTATTTTCCAGAGTTAGATGTGAAACATACTCAGTTTTAAAAAGGCAGACTCACAGAAACAAGGCTTCAGTGTGACAGATCATTTTTTATACTTGTCTATGGAGAATAATTTTTTCAAGCACAAATGCCGAACACTTGATGGTAAAAGCTCGTGAGATGTGAGGATTTGATGCGTTCGTGTTCTCATGTCATACAAAGCAAACGGTGACCTGACGTTCTGCTGTCGGACGTCGTGATGGACGTTCACTTGTTTCTGAAATGCAGCAGTTAATTGTTAAATCAAAGAAATGAGCGGATGAATGGATAACGAAGCCCCGGCTTCCATCGTTCCTCCGCTGCTGTCGGTGTTTGCTCAGTCTGCTGCTGGAGGTCACTGCCTCCACCCGCCATGGGATTCATGTGGGCTGAATTTCTGAGGACATGCACAACAAACTCGTCCTCAGAAAGGACGAGAGGTGCAGCCTTCGCATGATGTATAGCTAAAGAAAGTTTGTCAGCGTCCCGACTAACGAGCTCTGTTCAGATCTTGGCTTTGTTTCATCACGTTGTCAGAATTTTGGCTTCAGTGCCAACGTTAGTTTAATGAGCTGATACTGGAAGGATTGAACAGCGACCTGTCAGGTCGTCACTCACACTGTTTCCTTCTGATGCTCAGATTTCACCGTATCTGGGGTCGAAGCAAACGTTTTGGTAACTGTGACGCGGCTGCTCTCAGCTCTTTGGGACCAGCCTGTTTGGGTTGTCGTCTCTCAGCCTGGTTCAGTGAACTCAGACCAGAAGAGACCGTTTCCTGTTGGTTACTGTGCATTTGAGCGAGTCTGAGTCCAGACTCAGTGTATGTTTCTGTCCATCTGACTGTGGCTCGGTGTTGGTCTGCAGGTGGAGGTGGAGGAAGCTTATCCACCGTGAGGCGTCCTTTCATCCATTCATCCATTCATCCTTTTCCCATTAATATTAATGATTAACACATCTGGTGAAGAGTAATTTGAAAACGTCCCAGACAGACGCCTCAGCTCTGCTTCACCTCCAGCTCCTGAAACTTGCCGATGATCTTTACCTCGAGATTTTTTTGCCACTGCAGGTGTAGACGAACAAAAACACAAATCACAAACTGTCGTTATAAAGCTGACTTCATGTTCCCAGAGCTGAACTGCTGAATACTCAGCTTCCACCACCAGTTTGTTCAGAGAGAGCAGAGCAGTGAAGTGTTTTCTGTGGAATGAGTCTGGATCTGGAGTGAAAACACCGTCAGTCGGGCAGTTTGTTCTTACTCTTCAGTTTTTAAGGTTTTGTTGCGCTTTTTATTTCCTGGTGGTTTGTGTTGATCGGCTGATGTTGCTGGTAGGTTTCAGTTTTCAGAAATGTTTCCGGGCTTAGATTTTGAATCGCTGGTGAAGGTTTTAGGCTGGAAGAGGGGCATGAATTTATTTTATTTTTAGAGAGACTCTATGTGAAATCTGTCTAAAATTGCACTCGGAATAAAGTTTTGTCACATTTGGTTTAATGGATGCAGTTTTTTTTATTCTTGTTAAATTCTCCTCTAACACTTTCAGACTTTTAACGTTCAGTAACTTAAAATATTGTATTTTAAAGAAAATCAATCTTTGAAATGAATTAGAGAGAAACATTAAAGCAAAATGTAGTAAAATTAAAACTAATACAAAAATAATTTTGTGTAGCTTTAACACGTCTAATTTAACTAATGAAATGTCCGTATTAAAGAACCAGCTGTAACAAAGGTCAGTCAAAGCTTTTCAGTTGGATTCAGGTCAAACTTTTCCAACACGTGCTGTCGGGTGATTTAACCTTTGACAGTAACTCATATTTTATAAGGTCTGCATATGTTTTGTGTGTAGAGAGTAACTTTATCTGTCAGATAAATGTAGTGCAGCAAAAAGTACATTTCCATCTGAAATGTTGGAGAAAGTATCACCAAATAAAAATACTCAGGTAAAGAAAAGTACATCAAGTTTGAGTAAATGTAGAATATAGAATTTATTTATTACGATGTACAATCACATCAAATACTCAGCACGTTACCAGAGGTACTTTTCACTGCCGGTGTCCTGTTCCTTTAAAAAAAAAAAAAAAAAAACAGTAGGAACCTTTACTACTACGAGCTGCAGTTCCGCTCCGGACTCTTATCCAGGTCGGACCGCATTACAGTCGGTTTGTGTTTGATTCTTTTCCAACGTGAAATAACCGTTAAATGTTTTGGCGCGCGGCTCCGGCTCCGGTTCTGTTCACTGTAAGTTTCCAGCGAGTTCGGACGTTAACGGACGGCCGGTGTCGGACGGTGACGACCGCGGATGAAAACCGAAGATGTGCGAGTGTGAACCCGGAGCGGCGGCGTGTGTGAACCGCTACATGCTACGTGGACGGTAACGGTTAACGTGAAGGCGGCTGTTAGGTAACGGAGAAGGAGAGAGAGAGAGAGAGAGAGAGAGAGAGAGAGAGAGAGAGAGAGAGAGAGAGAGAGACATGGGTTCAGATCAAACCGGATTTTAACTTGGCGTTTTACCGAGCAGATGTTCAGAAGCTGTGGAACCGAACCGCCGGAGGTTTGTGTGCTGAACGTTAGCGGAGCGTTAGCGTTAGCCGGAGGACGGACTCGCTCTCCGTCAGCTCTTGGACGTGAGAGACGATGGAGGAGTGAGAGACGCTGGAAACGACGCGACGCTGCTGCTCCCGTGTTCGCCTGAGGGCTCCGAGTCCGCCGCTGTCTCCGTCGCTAATAACCGGACTGAAAACCGGCAGCTGAAGTCGGTGAAGATGATGTATTCATCGAGGAGGAAGCCGGTCCTGTACTTCAAGGAGGAGAGGAGGTAAGAGCTCACCTGAGCCCCGTGAAACAGGCTCAGGTGTACTACACACAGTCTCTGACATGTCAGCAACAACAAACTTTATTCATACAGCACAGTGTTACAAAGGGAACAACAACAAAACAAAGTGCAGCTAAGATTTTAAACCTGTAAAAAAAAAAAAAGTGTCAGGTCCTTCAGTCCTGAACCAGGTCTTAGGGAAAGCCAGGAGGGCCCTGCCCTGAGACCTGAGGACACCAGTGAGACCACAGCGATGTGGTCTGTGGTCTCACTGTGTTTCAGGAACTGAAAACCTTATTCTGAAACGAGATCGTTACTGAAAACGTCGTGGTGAAATTTATTGCACTGAAATATTTGACGTTGAGAAGCATCTTTGTGAGTTTACCTGTTTTCACTTCTTTAAATTCTCAGTAGTTGATTTAAAGTTGTGCAAAATGTCTGTTTCCATTTTATTCATGGTTCAAAAATTCCTGTTTTAAATTCAGAAGCAAAATTCAGGTTCTTCTGTTTCAGTTTGCTCAGATGCACTTTGTGGATTCACTCGCACGAATATAAACATTAAAATAACATCTGTCAAAACCCCGGAGCGGTTCTTAAATGTTTGATGTTTATATATATATATCCAGATTTTTCAGAGGGTTCAGTCAACACCCCAGTAAAAAAATGTAATCTGAGCCACAGCTTCAGCATCAGATTGGAAACTGAAGTGAGAGAAAGAACCAAACTAACACCATTTCTTGGCCTTTTAAAGAAACGAGATCTCAAAAGTTCCCCATCAACAACCGAGGAAGTGAGTACAAACTGTGGTTCCCAAACTGTGGTCCAGGGGACGTCCAGAGGTCATTACAGTTATTCATGTAAATCGTATCAAGCAGTGGCCTGGCCGTGGGGTTTTCTGAGTTTATTTAAATTCTAATAAAGAATCAATGATCCGTGTGACGCAGAAAAAAATTCTGAGCTTTAATGTTTTTATTAAATATGAGGTCTGCAGCGCAGTCTGAACTGACCTTAATTTTCTTTATTGATTAACCTGCAAATCAACTGCTCGGTCGATAAAACATCATCCGCTGTGATTCTGTCAAACGTTGTTTGGTCCAAAACCAAAAATATTCTGTTCATTAAAATGTTAAGACAAAGAAAAGCAGCAGATATTCTGTGAATTTCTTTTTACCTCGTTCGTGTATATCGTGTATATCATGTATATCCCAGCACGCTGTATTGGTCAGAGCAAAGTTTACGAAGCTGAAACCGTTTTCAGATTGAAACGGTCCTGAAAGAAACCGATCGATTATCAAAGCAGCTGATTCATTTTCTTTTGATGAGTTAATCTTCAGTGAGTGATTTTAGCTGTTGTGTGTTTATAAGACTGTTGCTGTTGCTGAGTCTCGGACACAGTTTGGGAACCTGTGTTGTCGACTGCTTGTTGTTCAGTTTGTTGCTTTGTTTGACGTGTGGAACCGCGGCAGGTTGAATGGAGTTTATGGACTAAATGAAAGTGTAACACAAAGCAGGTGTGATGGTTTGGTTGGGGTGTTGTCTGGATGCATGTCAGTCTGAATGAGTCTCTACAACCTGTAACGAGTAAAGTTAGATTCAGTGGATCATTGTGCTGATTTTAGTTTCTCTGTGCATGATAAAATGATTGCTCTAACAAAGCAGGATAAAGCTCGGTTACCACGTGTGTGTGTGTGTGTGTGTGTGTGTGTGTGTGTGTGTGTGTGTGTGTGTGTGTGTGCGTGCGTGCGTGCAGGTTCAGAGTTGTGGTGCATGTGTGAACGTGATGATGAAAGTCAGCTCTTCTCTGCTGAACAGATCCTGACATCCTGGAGCCTGTGTTGTCGCTGGGTCGTCACCTGTGTTTTACCTGTGTGTGTTTGCTGGATTGCCTCTGCTGAGGAGGGACAGTCACCGCTGTGTTTTAACACGCGTCTCTGTGGTCGTGGCTGTTTCCAGGTTCCTGACGGGTAAATGTACGATCTACAAGCTGTTCGGCCTCTGCATGGTGCTGGTGCTGGTCTCTCTGCTCTGGCTGCAGCTCAGCTGTTCAGGTGAGATGTCCTCCTCCATGCATGAAGACGGACGCCTCCCCCAGCAGCAGCAGCAGCAGCCCTGCCCCGTCGACAGCCAGGCGTCTGCAGCGGACAACCCTTCCTGGGGTCCTCACAAACTGGCCCTCATCATCCCCTTCAGAGAGCGCTTCGAGGAGCTGCTGGTGTTCGTTCCCTTCATGCACACGTTCCTCAACAAGAAGAAGATCCGCCACAAGATCCTCATCGTCAACCAGGTGGATCACTACAGGTGAGGACGTCACCGTCAACCACAGAAGAAGAGATGAATTTCAGCCTCTGAGGGCGTTTTCTCAGTGTTCTTAGTTTTAATTGTTTATTTAGGAGTAACAGTCAGATAACACACACACACACACACTCTGACTGGATCCTGAATCACAGCATGTGACAGAGATCCAAGCTGAAAAGAGGTTACCGAGGTTTTTGTCTCCTGTTTCAGGTTTAATCGAGCGTCTCTTATCAACGTGGGTTACCTGGAGAGCGGGAACGACACAGACTACCTGGCAATGCACGACGTGGACCTGCTGCCCATGAATGAGGCTCTGGACTACGGTTTCCCCGAGGACGGACCTTTCCATGTGGCCTCGCCTGAGCTGCACCCGCTCTACCACTACAAGACCTACGTCGGAGGAATCCTGCTGCTCACCAAGAAACATTACCACATGGTATGAGCTGCTTCACTCTGGGTTTACTGTCTTTTTGGGGACAAGACTGGGGGACTGTCAGTCATTATTAGTTAAAGAGCAGCGAGCTGATACATCTTTTATAAACCCAGGACATAAACGTCCTGTCAGGACGTAAAGTCTGAGAGTTCAGGTCATGGATGTACAGGTTTCATGTTGCTCCCGGTCCTGTCCAATGCCATCTCAGTCTTCTTCAGATACAGTAATGATGGATGGATGAATGAATGAATGAATGTAATGATTTGATTTGTCCACCAGGTGAAGCTGTTTAACCTGATGTGATTGTTCGCTGTGTTTAACTCCGGCTGCAGTTTAACAGCCTCAGTGTGAGTACTGCCGATGTGCAGCTTGTGTTTTTTTTAATGCCCCTGTGTTGTTGTTTTTGTTTGTTTTGCAGTGTAATGGGATGTCAAACCGGTTCTGGGGCTGGGGCAGAGAGGACGACGAGTTCTACCGAAGACTGAGAAAAGCTGAACTACAGGTAACATGTCTCATGAGAGGACTGAGGCTGCAGTGAGACACTGACACTGAAGTCTGTCAACCTGTTCTCAGTAGGAAGGGGACAGCTGGTCTTTGTCTCTTTGACCCAGAGACTCATGTCTCTTTAACCAGCAGCCAAACAGATGTAATCAGGATCACATCACCTAAACATAGAACAGCTGCTCATGTCTGAGTCTGAAGTTATTACACAGTAAACAGATGTTTCATTAAAGACATGAATTATTAGTAATTCTCTGTCTGATCAAATCGTTCTTATCATGTTTATAAAGTTAAATCCTAAAACAGATAAAGGTTAAAGAAGTCGTCTGTCGGGGCTCTGAGCTGCTCAGCTCGGTTCATCTCAGCTGAGTCGGTGTCAGGCAGGTAAACGATGTGATCGGTGTCTTCGCTGTGGTTTTTCTCTGCAGCTGTTCAGACCGAATGACATCACCACAGGATATAAAACCTTCCTCCACATCCACGACCCGGCCTGGAGGAAGAGAGACCAGAAGAGAGTCGCAGCTCAGAAACAGGTACAAATACTCATCTGTTACAGTGTAGGATTCAGAACAGAGGAGGAACTTCAGCACCATGTGACTGCAGTGTGTTAAAACGTGCAGGAACCTAAAGGTAGGTGCGTTCTTTACTGAACCTCTGGCTGCCTCGGCCTTTCATACAGACACGGCCTCAGGTCCTGAGTGTTGACCTGACTGCACACAGTGTGCACTCAGTTCAAAATCTGTGAACCTACACAGGCCGATCACCAAGTGTCTAAATCAGACCTGCGTCACGTTCATGGCTGCATCGGCAGCTGTTACACTCAGCACAGTAAAGACTGTCACACACTTTCATACAACTCTGACATACTAACACTGATGAGGGGCCTTCAGACCTCTGTGTGTGGTTGGCAGTGTTGTGTGTTTTACCTTTGTAGAGGAATCGTTGTTAAAATCTAACAAATCCATCAGAAAATGAGAATAAACAGCTGAAAGCTGTGGAGGACGAAACATGGCGCTGCTGTAAAGGCGTGAGGGAAACGGGCAGCTCTTTATCTCCAATCTCCAAAAACTGAGGAGCAAAAGAAAAATATCTTCGTGTGATTTCAAAACAAAGCAAACAAACTCTGAACCAGAATTCAAGCCTCTAACTCGTTTCTTTACTGAAGCTTGTTTTAAACCTTTAACGTTCAGTGTATGGTTAGGCAGTGGGTGCTTATTAATGTGAACACTTATTTCTGAATAATTATCTGCAGTTCCCTTTAAAACCGTTCAGATTCATTTATGGCAAATCACCTTTTCCCAGGAAACAGTCATGTTTTCCCAGGAAGTGATTTTCTGTCCTAAATTATCCAAAACAACAAACTTCCAACGTCAGTGTTTCAAATGGAGATATTCCTACCCTCCCCCCTCCCTCCCTCCCTCCTCCCTACCTCCTCCCTACCTCCTCCCTACCTCCTCCCTTCCTCCCCCTTCATCCCTCCTCCCTGTAGGAGCAGTTTAAGGTGGATCCTGAGGGGGGCCTGACTAACCTCCGTTACCAGGTGGAGTCCAGACAGGAACTGACCATCAGCGGGGCTCCCTGCACCGTCATCAACACCAAACTGGAGTGCGACCAGAGCCAGACGCCCTGGTGTCTTCTGGCATAGACTACTGGGCTCAGGACCCGTGTCAGTTTGAGTCTGACCGGAGTCCAAGTCCTGTTTGTTCTCCCGGAGCCGTTTCAGGTTTTTAAGTAGCGGTGCGACACAGATCTTTGTGGGAGGCACTGGTCATGGTTCTAATGGTACTGATGGATCTGCAGCTGGAAAATCCCTCAGTGAAACCAAACGTCAGCAGATGCTCGACTGGTACAAACAGACTCGTTGAACATTGACTCAGAATATAACCAGCCTGGAATCTAACGTCCCCGAGGATTAAACAAAAAAACATTTCCATTTTATCAGGTTCATCTCAACAACACAGCTTCTGCTGGAAGTGTTCTCTCACCAGGAACAGCTCCTGTGTCACTGAGCTGACCTGAGACCTGTTTGGTGTCTGACCTCAAAGGTCGGTACGGTGGATGGAGATGGACCGTTACACGGCTGAGCCAAACCACACAGAGCTGACTTCAAACAGGCGAGCGTGACCAAACCTGAGCTCTCTGAGTCCTTTTCTCTTGCCTTGGTTCTGGTACCTGCTGGCATCGTGTGAATGCAAACTTTAAGTCTATGTTTTTTACTCTGGGCTTGTGCAAATGGAGCAGAGATGGCGGAGGGGACGGCTGCCAACAACGCATGTTTCACCAGATATCACATACATCTGCCCAGTATGCATCATCAGAACATCAGAGGGTTTCTTTTAGGTTTTTATCCATGTTGAAGGAAAAAAAGATCAAATATAAAATTAGTCAGTGCTTGAGCTTGGGTTTCCTCAAAAACAAATCTGACTGCTAACCTCAGAAGTATCTCACTGTTTTTGATTTTCCACACTTTAAACAAAGAGTGGCGTCTGAAGTTTGGCTCAAACTTTTCTAATCTGACGGGGAAAGCAGGAAGCGTTTGGATTTTTTTATTTTTTCCAGTATATTCCTTTTTAATGGAGGCTCACTGAATTTGCAAAAGAAAAAAACAGTGACTATATTTTTAAACTTAATGTGTCTCACAATCACAACTTGGTCTCTAATAATTAAAACTCCATGGTGAGATTTGGATTTCGTAGTCATGAGAGAGACAAAGAGAAAATATCTCCTAGTTTCTTTTCAGGATGCATCGAGTTGCTTCAAAGTAAACTGAGCCAAACTAGGCTGAACTGAACTGTGGCGGCAGCAGGAAGTTCACACACACACACACACAGTACCATTAACACGAACATTAACGATTTAGTTTAGTCTCACCAGAGTTTTCAAAATAAAATAAATTCTCAGATGTATTTTTATAGGCGAGGTGAGTAAATGATTCCAGAAACGCAGGCCAGGTTTATTAGAGTTAGACATAGAATTGGCTTTGCATCAAAGTATTGATCCAAAGATCCAGAAAATGTTTTTAAAATTTAAATATTTCATTTTCCCTTTTCTGACTTTGTCTCTGTTTAATCACAAAAACCTAATGAAAAATTAAGGCAAAAATTTGAGGTCACTTTGATATTAACTATCATGATAATGTCATTGCAGTTTTTTTTAAAGATTGATTCCCATGTGAAAGCTTCCTGAAGGGAAAAAGGTTAAAAAGGACTTTGTTACCGTGAACGTCCTTTGTTAATGGGAAGCTGATGAGGGATCTCCAGACAAAAACACAGTGAAATAAACCTCGAGTGCAGAAACCTGTCAGTTTGTCTGAACTTTGAATATGAATGGTTCTCTGTTACAGTCTGTTACTTTAATAATCAGAGGCTGCTAACGCTTGTTTTCTGTTGTAATGTACTGCTCGGCCTCAAGGGAGTGCTGCAGCGTTTTAAAGGCAGTGGGTTTAGATGAATAGTCTCTACATGCACAGACCGTGATGTCATACTGGTTTTATTTTCCAGAGACAGTTGTGCCATGTATTTGTACGACATTCAGTATTTATATAAATCTGACTTCAAAAACACGGTGAGGCTGCTTCTTCTTTCTTTGCTTGTTTTTGGAAAAGTTCACTCAGGAAAAGTTTCCAGAGCAAAACCACAGGGGGCAGTAGCGAGCCCCCCTCAGCTGCACAACCAAAATCTGTTTCTGCTTTAAAAAGAAAGGAAAGAAGAAAGGAGTGAGGACCAAGGGGGGCAGTTGTAGGTTTCAGCAGTGAGGATCACTTCCGCGTTCAAAAAGCTGCAGTTCCTCGGCTGCCGCTGGGGGCTGGCTCCAGAAGTGAGCAATTCTCCATTGACCCCCATGTTAAAATAGCCAACTTTACAGCCTAAAAAACATATTTACAGCCTGGTACATTTTTTGTTTTTGGTCTCTATTGATAGTTTCTACCTCCGTGAACACTGTGAGGGGGGTGAATTTTTTTGTACCACAACCGTCTTAGTGTTATTTAAGCTTAAAATTCTTACATAAATTAGGGCGTGGTTACGTTGAGTGACAGCCCCATAGACAGGCACTGGCAGTTAGCTCTTTGCTAAAGCATCGGCTGGGCTAGGCGGCAACATCCAAAGGCCTCCGGTTACCTCCAGCGGTTGACGGGCTCTAGTGTCCGTGTTTGTTTGCCAATGTTCGGATAGGTTTCTGTGAAAGTATGGCTTGTTGTAGTGTGGACTGTACTAACCGACCGTCGAAGGAGTCTGTGCTGCAGTTTTTTCGGTAAGTAAATTTCTCACTATTTTACCTGGATGTTTGCGCTAATTAGCATGTATTAGCATATTTTGCCGCTAGCTTATGACTTAATTGCCGATTTCTGGTCGCTGCTGATACAGATAGAGGAGCAGCTAATGTTAGGAACGCTGTTGCGGTGTGTTCTGTGCTCTCAGAGTCCGTTTATTGCGGGAATACTAGGCTACAATTTTATTTCGTCTCATTTTTCTGTGTAAAATGTCAGTAAGCGGCTGTTGTTTGTGTGCTACTGTAACTGTAAGTGGATAGTGGATGGAGGCAGCGGTGAAAGCCGGTAAATATTAAATAGCTCCGAGCCAAGTGGCCGGGTTCTCGGCCCGTAGAGTAACCGCCTTTCCGCCATATTTGGAAACTACTCTACCACTAAAAAAATCCAAGATGGCGCAGCTCAAACGCCCATGGTTTGGTCACAAACCGACTCCCCGAAACCAGTGGGTGACGTCATGGGTGCTACGTCCATATACGTCTTATACAGTCTACGGTCCTGGACCGTGTGTGTCCCTCACAGTGTGTCATCAGTCTGTGTTGGTCGTGTAGTGTACAATTTTCACATTAGCAATAAATGATGGTTGTCGTGTTGTCGTGTTGACTGACTTTAGAGCGATAACGGCGGCAGAGCGTCGAAATTCACGTCATTGTTTTCCACAGTGCGTCTTTGACTTTAGCCACAAAGAGACAAAGCAGCTTCATTTCAGCCTGAACTCGATTTACTCTGTCACCTGTTCACATCAGACTGACGGCCGCACGCCAACGCACACGTCAAACACAATAATTACACAACCGACAACAGGTGGGATTGTGGTATTTCAGTAACAAAGACAGACACACAACAGCCACACACAGAGAGGACATGCTGGTTAATGTTGTTTGTTGTCCTTTTTATTCAGGGTGTTGTGGTTGTTTTTTAACTGTGTGTGAGGCGACTCTTACAGCTCATGGCCCCTGCTGCGTTTGTGATGGTGGTTTGTGGCGGTGGTTTGTGTGATGGTGGTTTGTGTGGCGGTGGTTTGTGTGATGGTGGTTTGTGTGGCGGTGGTTTGTGTGGCGGTGGTTTGTGTGATGGTGGTTTGTGTGGCGGTGGTTTGTGTGATGGTGGTTTGTGTGATGGTGGTTTGTGTGGCGGTGGTTTGTGTGATGGTGGTTTGTGTGGCGGTGGTTTGTGTGATGGTGGTTTGTGTGGCGGTGGTTTGTGTGGCGGTGGTCCTGGCTCTTGTCCCCTCTGTTGGTTGCCTGTAGAGGTTGGCGTTGCTGTGAGTTGCTTCCCAGTTCTCATGCTGTGCGACATGGGCTGTGGTTGGTTACCCTGTGTGAGCTTTTCCTGTCACGTTCACAGGCCACACAGAGTCTTACTGAGGGCCATCGTTGGTCTGCAGGCCGTGCTTTGAGAACCCTTCACACACTGAACTTGTACCGACATGTTCAAAGTAAATTAAACAAGAAATACACAAACATCACACAAAGGATGAAGTCACAGGCTTAAGTTACATTTTCTTACATGTTGGTGTGTGTGTGTGTTACACAATTACATATACTGCCTCTACCTGTCACCTCCTCTTTTCTCCTCATTTGCGTGTTGAGTTGTTGCCGGTGTAACTTTTAACACACAGGTCGGAGCCCTCAGCAGGAGGCAGGTAAACACAGGTGAATGCAGATCAGTGCAGGTTTGCAGTTACCTGAGTGATGGATCAGAGGTTAGCAGAGCCATTAGCAGGTTAAAACAGCAGGCGTTTACAGTCGTTAGCCTGTCATCCTGCTCCTCCTAATGAGCTGCTGTGGATCCACTAATGAAAGCTCTCAGCCTTCATTACCCATACTCACACACTGCACTCAGGAAGAGGAAGAGTTGACCTGACTCTTCATTCACACTCAGTATTTTCCGGCTGCTAAGAATTAGGTTCAGTAGCATTTGAATCTGAATCCTTTTTGAATTCAGATTGAATCTGAATTTGAATCTGAATCCTTTTGAAGCGGCTGGTTTGTTGGAATAAAAACATCTCAGTAAAAGAACAGTTTCTTTCCGCTTTCTCATGAGGCACCGTTTACGAAGAGTTTATAAGCTGTAATTCATAGATTTATTAATGTTAATACATCCTTTACTAATGAATTTACTAAGTCAGACTGTTAATAAATGGGTTGGAGGGTGATTGAAATCGTTAAGAACATATTGATCAGATATCAGCGGATGATTTTCAGACACATTTATTCTTTTCTCACTACCCAACATTTTGTTTCCTCTTTTCCTGTTTTCTGGAGTTTTCTGCTTCTACTGCAGTTTAAACACATGTTCATCAGGTCGATTATCATAGCCTCAGCAGCTTATTTTTCCCTAGTGGCCCTTGGGGGGGTGGGGGGGCAGCAGTCTAGAGAGCCTGTCCCTGTCATCTCCAGCAGCAGAAACCAGCTCTGATGGCACAGTTGTGGAATCATGATCCTGGATTCAGCACCGTGGTTCTGTCACCATCCATCAGCCAAACCCTGCGAGCTGTAGATGGCGACAGAGACAAAGAGAGGATGGGGTGAATCTACACCTTTCCCCCTCAAAGCTGTTCCCCCCTGGGTGCAATTTTCACCTTTTGTTGGAGGTGACTGCGATAGGAAAAAAAACACCTCTCTTCTAACCACAAATAGGCGACAGCAGCTCCTGCTCCGCAGCTTTGTGATAATTTTTTAATTCCCCACTCGGTAATTATAATTCTTTATCTCTGCAGTAATATAAGATAATGGAAATTATACAGTAATAACTATGAGAGCCGGGCTGCGTGGTTCACACGTATTTATAGATGCTGAGGGCTCAGGAGCAGATGTGGTGCCAACACTTAATTTTCAGCCTTTGTTAATGAATGTGGGGGATTATGTTTCTATTATGGAGCAATTAGCAAAAAATAAAAGATAAACTGAAGGGATGAGAGCAAGTGATCACATTCACTACTGGTTAATACAACACAGAGGGGCCCGACGGAGTCAGAACACAAGCACATGTCATCAAGTGGTTTCTGATGTTGGAATAAATCAGATTTTAGATTTAAAGCTGCAGGTTGTTGATTTTCCTGAGTTCTGTAGAATCTTCATTGTGTTTGTGCAGTAACAGTTCAGTCAGTGAGGAAATCTGCCTCTGGACAGATGTTTGCACCTGCTGCACATGGTGATGATTGTTTTTTGCATTTTTGGTCTCAAATGTCATTAAATCCTGTGGAAGTGGTTCAGATGTAATGCAGGTCCTGAGACCAGCAGTTTATTACTGTCCAAACATTCTGATGTCCTCCTGAAGACGCTGAATCACAGTGTTTCTGTCCTCTCAGTGTTTCTCTTCAGTCCAGAATTTAAATCCACACTCTTTAAAAAACGAACATCAGTGGTCAGAATATTTACGTCCGTGTGATGTTTCAGTTTCTCCTCGTTAACGTGCATGTTTAAAATTCTGTTTTCAGTCTGTGAATACTTTCTAAACTCACTGCACATCGAAATCTGGTCTAAAACCGTCTCTGTGATAAAAAAGTTTAAATTTAGTGCCAAGAAACCGAAACTTAAAACTGGTCAAAGTAAAAGTACATCCACTGTGGAGTTTCTGGCCAAAGCAGAAATGTTTCGATGAGCTCTCCCTGTGCACAGGAACACACATGAATTCTGCCAAGAAGTGTAGAAAAGAACCGGCAAAGGCAGGAAGGGAAGAAGGAGACTGATTTAAACAATGATATAAACAGGAAAACACCACAGGGCTGAAGGAGGACAGACAGTGAACAGGCTGAGGAGCGTGGACGTTACAGAAACACGACCAGTCACCACTTACTTCCTTATTTTTACAATCTGCATCTTATTTATGTGTGTGTGTGTGTGTGTGTGTGTGTGTGTGTGTGTGTGTGTGTGTGTGTGTGTGTGTGTGTGTGTGTGTGTGGGGCTGCGTCGGCATCAGTCCACCTACAGATGGTCGGACTCTCACTCGTCTGTCACACTCTGATTGGCTGCTTCACTGCTGCTGCTGGAAGCTTCTGAACCAAGCCTGACAGACATTTCACAGGACGACACACACACACACACACAGACGCACACACACAGACTGTATGGTATATATAGGAGGAACAGTATAGCAATAACAACATAAAATACCAGAGAAGATGAGGTGTGGTCATAAACGGCTCTCAGTTCATCTGAGGAAGATTTGTTGACTTTAGAGTGACTTCAGAGCTTTAACCTCGTCGTCCTGCTCGTGGCTTCGTCTCAACTGACGCTTGATTTTTTTGCCAGATTTTGTTCAAACTCAGAAAGTGAGTATTGGCTGATAATAATAAAGTGTACACACCTCTGTAACACACTCAGACACTGACCCTTTCATTGTCCTAAAGCTGGACGTGCCAAACCTGAAGACTTTGCTGGCATGTGCTTATCCACAGGACAAAGTGTCCTCAGAGTATTAGAGTTAGAGGACAGGGGGCTCTTTGTTACAGGTCATCGTCCTGCGACCTGCTAACACTGACGCTTTGCTCGTTGTGATGAGTTTAATCTGTGCCGGTGGGTTTACAGCTGAACTGATCTCCAGGCTCTGCTGAGTGTGATTCAGTGTCTGACCACTGGAGAGCGCTGTGCTGTTTGATATGAGCTGAGAACCAGGAGGAGGGTTCACTTCAGTTCGCTCACACACTCACACACATCCACAGGTTTGACTCTGTGCAGTTCAAACTCACCTCTGATGTTAGCACACACAGGTGGAGGCAAAGAATAATCAATCATCAGTAGCACCGATCAGGCAGAATCTCTGATTTCTGATTTACTGTTTGATTCCAGTTACAGTGTCTGAGGCAGAACACCCAGTAAATACACAGGGATTTACCCTCAGCAGCACTGAGTCTGAATCAGTGGGAAAACTTTATTAAGCACAGGTCAGACTGAATGTGTTGTGGGACGTTTGCCTGTAATTTGCACAGAACTAACTGATTGAAAACTCCACCTTTACTAACTGCATCATTGAAGTGATGAACACATGAATTAATCATTATAATCCAGGTATATAATACTCATTACTCTGAACTGAGCCAGTCTGCGTTATGATGCTTCTTCAGACTCTTTAAAGTGAATGTTTAAATGTAGAGAAATTACAGGGCATCCTGTGTAACCTGAGGCTTCAGGGCTCCTTAGCTTTGTGTTTGAATCCAGATCCTGGACCAGCGAGGGGAGGACAGTCTGTCTGAAATGTAACTGGGTGGGACGTCTCTGTGTCTTCAGTACTGATCTGTGTTTGACATGTGGAGCAGCAGGGGCCAGTGTAGGTGGACCTGTGTACAGCTTATAACACACTGTAGAAATGAGGATTAAAACCTGAAAAGTTGTATGTTCCAGGATTGTAATGGAGGACACGGGGGCTAAGAACCACCTGACGTGAAGTCCCCCGTCCCTCCCTGTCCCCCCGCGTCCATCCGTCCCCGGCTTTCCTTTCAGATCGATAGCCCTCAGACGTAGTGATGCCAGAGAGCAGGTAGTGACCAGGTCATGAAGACCTTCATCGCCTGTGATCATGTGATGCATCTGCCTCCTCAGAAGTGAGTGTGTGTGTTTGTGTGTGTGTTTGTGTATTTTGTCCTGTTTGCTTGCATTGATGAGTGTTTATGAGTGTGTGAGAACTTGAGTAGTGTATATATTATCTCTGACAGTGTGCTGTGTCAGTAACCCCCCCCTTATAAAAGCCAGTGTCTCTGGCCGCCGGCGGCCCCGCGCTGAGTTATGACATTTTTGGCATAGCTGTGCTGCAGGTGAAAACACGTCGCTGTGAAATGCAGTTTAACTAATGGTGCACCTCCTGCAGCAATTTGTCCTCCACAACAACACATAAATTACCGTTTAGGAGACGACTGCAGGCCCGCGGTGCTCCGACGCGCTGACTGACAGCTTGGACGAGTACAGCAGCAGCTCTCAGACCGAGGCCCTAAGACCCCCAGGGCTCCTGGAGGGGTTTCCAGGGAGTCCCCTTTTAAAATTCAGCTTTGATTTACAAGAACTTCCCCGATCACAGTCTCACAGTCTGTCAGGCAGCCGTCTCATCACGTCTGTAAATGTTTTCACTCTGTGACAACTGACCCACAGAAAATCAACACGTCCCCTCACACCCTCCTCAGTTCAGTTTGATAAACTTTATCGATCAGTTGACAGAGGCACAAACATTTGGAGGACGTCTCCAACGACGCGAATGACACTGACAGAGTCAAAGAGACCAGGCCCGGCATGATGTCTTTACGTGTGTGTGTGTGTGTCTGTGTCTGTGTGTCTGTGTGTGTGTGTGTCTGTGTGTTCTTTCAAAGGGAATGTCGTCTGACCACGTCCGTCTGTGTGTGGAAGGAAAAGCGTGTGAGGTGATGACAGTAATTACAGTAACAGGTGTCAGTGATAATAAAAACGAATTATATACAAACTTTTTCAAATATAATAATCAGAGCTGATTTTAGCCTCCAGCTCTGAATCAGGCTACAGACGGACACTGGACGGGGACACTGTCCAGACCTGCTGTGGACCGACCGTGTCTGACGAACCGGGTGTCACGCATCTGGGTGCAGATCAGGTTAAGACTCACAACTGGGACGTGGGTTCTGTCCTGAACTAGAGTCATGTGGTCAACACATGGTGTTCTGAGCTGATCCACAGGCTCGAGACCAGCACCGGTCCACTGGCACCGGTCCACTGGCACCAGTCCACAGTTAGAACTGGGGTCACTGTGTTGTTGGTCATTTTCAGTTTGTGTGTGTCTGTCAGTGATGTTCAGCAGGTGAACCACACACTGTCTCTGCAGTCCCAGTCCCAGTCAGACCAGATCTACACAGACAGACCACGTCCACACGGACAGACCAGGTCCCTCTTTGATTCATTTCATCCTTCCCTCTCTCCTTCCTTCCTTTCCTCTGTACTTTCTTCTTCTCGCCTTTCTTTCCTGTTCATCTTTCTTTCGTTCCTTCTTTTTTCTTTCAGTTGTTGATCAGAAATCATTGATATTTATTTTGTGTGGATTTGAACTTTGACCCTTCGAACACTCGTTTCCTTCTGTTCGAGTGTTGAAAGCAAGACTTTCACTCTTCCACTTGTCTTTTGCTGCTGTGAAGAAGTTGTCCCTCTGCTGTGTGTCCTCTGTGGGAGGTTGTGCAGAGACAGACAGGTTTGATCTCCTCCTCAGGACTGACTGACTGTAACATCAGAATATGACTCGATTATAAAGTGACACCTCATATATTCATGTGAAACATGCATCGTCCGAGGCTCAGCGGGTGTTTACGGCCACACTGATGGACGATGCGTCTCTACACGACCTCGCCCGTCACCCGGCTCTCTGTGCAAATGGCCTCACCATCTTGGCCTAAAGATGAAGATTTGAATGTGTAGCTGGCGTCGTGGTGGACATGTCCACAGACGTCTGAACGCACATCAGTGTTTGCTGGTGTCAAAGTCCCAAATGAGAAGCGGTGAAATGACCCGAGAGCGTTTCTGCTCTGCTGCACTTTCCTTTGTTCTCTTCAGTCCTGCAGCCGGAAGCTTCTCTTCTTCTTCTTTTATTAGAATCACTTTTATTGTTCGTCAGTTTCATTTGTTCGTTTTCATCTTGTCCGTTTACATGGCGTGTTAAACAGAGTGAGGAGCTGATGACAGTTAATCCATGTCCACGGTTTGTTGGATTCATTGACTGGTCACCGAGCATCACTCAGCAGCTGAGTCTTAAACTCTTTCACTTCAGTGAGAATCAGAATCTCAGACTTTATTCAAAGTGCGATTGTGGTTGTGACAAATGAGCTGTGATGGTGAACGCCGATGGTCGGTGGTTAAGGGTCACGTTAGGCGGCTAAAACGTTTGGTTAACTTTAGGCAAAGATTGTGGCGACAGCTGGAAGGAAAACGTGGAAACTGCAACTGACCAGAAGGTTAAAATCTACTTCCTGTATCTGCACTAAACTTTAACATTAGCCATCAAAATCAGCATTGACTTCATTTGTTTGTGTGAAAGAAAAACATTTTAAACAGAATCCAAACAGAAAACAAAGAATCAGCGTGAACAGGGACAGAGCTGCAGTGATGAGACGCGTCTGTCTCTTCATCACATCAACAAACGTGTTTTTCTTTCTGCTTTTCTCCGACTCTCCGGACATACCTGTCGGCCCTACACCGCGCGGTTAAACACGTATGAACACAGAAAGCCAACACGCCGTGGACATGGCGGGCCAGGTAAACAAACAGCAGCAAGCGGGGAGGCGTTTAGCAGCTAATTGTCTTCACTGGGGAGCTGAGACGGCCTCACTTAGAGCCTGTAAAGTCCCCAGGCCTGGGGGGTGGAAACATACACTGCTACAGGAAGAGCCCGGGGGCACAGAGGAGGATTCATACACCCGACACACACACATAAACACACACCTGACTGAGAACACACACACACACACGCGATTGCACGATCAAACGCACACACTGAAGCAGAAATGAGAGGAAATGCATGAGTGTCCCTCAGCAACACACACACACCTGGAGACAAAGGGAATGTCTATCACCAAAACACACACACACACCTGAGCAGCCCCCCTCCTCATGACACCTGTCAACAGGTTAGGTGTGGAATAAACATGCTCTGAGCTCGTCCAGCAGGTCGATGAGCAGATCAAAGGGCAGCTCTCACATCAGCTCCTGATGGACAGGATCAGATCAGGACTCAGAGCGGATGAGACTGAGGCAAACAATGGGCCTGGACCAGGACTCAGGACTGAGGACTCAGGTTTCCTCTCACAGACGTTAACATTTGATAAGAAGGCAGAAAACTGTCAGAGCAGAATAAAGCCGAGCAGGTTCTGGATGAATTCAGCTGACAGAGCAGAAAACTGGTGAGGTGAGAGGTGAGAATCAGCAGCAGCCGTCGTTCTGGTCCAAACTAATCCAGTTTAGTAAATGTGGGCAGTTGTTTTTACTTCCTGCCGTCCTTCCTTTCTCTCTCCTATCATTCGTCATGTTGAACCTGATCACCTTCGCTGTCTGCTGCTCCTCCTCGTTAAATCTCCTCGTTTCACCGCTCCATAAATAAAAGGCGTTCCCTCCTGTCGTCTTCACTTCCTCCCTGCAGCTGTCTGACAGCTCTGCCCACCCCAGCACTAAACCTGAGGGGGGTTTACGGCTACTTAGGTGGTAATATATATCGCCCTGGATA